>NC_136969.1:20769925-20832425 GCF_032717465.1 Coenobita brevimanus | reverse complement strand
CGCTCTTGAGGCTTTTAGTCTTTTTCATACTTCACCATGTATGCATTGAAACTTTGCAAGCTGTACTTTGGTTTAATTCTCTTGATTTTACACTGGGGTAAGAGGTCCAGCTAGCAAATCGTAGGGTAACACCTTCTCCTCTCCATAAAGGATATAATGAGGAGATTTCCCCATTGATGAATTTTCTGAGGAGTTGATGGTCGCCGCTACATGTGGCAACCAGTCTTGCCAGTCGGGTTGAACCAAAATTGCTGGTCTCAGGACTTCCAGTATCTTCCTGTTTGTCCTTTCCACCAGGCCATTGCTCTTGGGACTGTAAGGCGTAATAAAGACTTGCCTTTCTCCATACGTATGACAGATTTCCTCCAACACTTGGTTACGAAATTCATTGCTATTATCGCTGAGCAATACCTTAGGTGTTGAGTAGGGAGAAATCACTGAGGTTATAAAAGCGTGCGCCACCTCCTCTGCAGTTTTCGTCTGTAAAGGTGCTAAACCAGTGAATCGCGAAAAATGGTCCACTGCCACCAGTACATAGCTTGAGCCTTGATGACTCTTCGGCAACGCTAAGAGATCGATGGAGACTGTATCCGACGGTTTTTCCGGTAGGGAAATATTCCAAAATGGGAGTCGGAGGTCCCGTCGTTCCTCGCATTTCTGCGCACTTGACACATTGACTAACGTGGGCTTCTATGTCCTTCCTCATGGTCGGTCAATAGTATTTCTTTCTTGCCTCACGTATGCATCTGTCGCATTCAGGATGACCCGCTTGAGGTACAGTTGCGGACATATCAAACAGAAACACCCCGTCCACCAGCGAGGTGGTGTGATGCTTTCTGCATCTGGTAACACTGGTAGGTATGGAACTTCAACAGGTTTCGTTCAGTTGCTATGACGATTCGAACGCCGTGATCACTCTCGCTGTGCGCAGTTATTGGTGCTAATAGACCATTTAAACAATGTCCGGCCTGGAAATATACTGATAGTAGCACGTCACTGTTATAGTTATTTTTTAAAACTCACACAATACATCCTCTACATAATGGCAGCTCTCAGGAATGAGACGGATTTCATGATTGGTTTAGTTTCGAATCATGAACCATACAATGGTTAACAATTCCTTATATTAGTCAGAGCTATCAGGTTCCCCACAGCTGTCAATGAAGAGAAAATTATCATGACGCCCATCTTCCCTACCGTGAACCTGACATTGGTAATTGTAGATCTCTGAAATCGAAGGAAATTCATTACATATTGCAGGTTGCACTAGGCCTGCAAGAGGTGGCAGGGTGGAGGTGGGGGACCTGGGAGACAGGAGGAGGGAGATGCATGAGGAAGGGGGCAATAATGGTCGAAATGGGAGCTAGAGGTGAGTGGTGATGAAGTAGGGGGCGTGGACCTTGTTAGACGACAGGAGCTATAGTTGGATGGATAGATTACAAGGTGATGACTGGGCCAACTCATTGTTTCATGAGAATATGGCATTTTACAGTCAGATCATGAAACTTTATATTGACGCTGCCACGTGTTGTAATTGACCGTAATGGTTTGCAACAATTCACGACACTTTCCATTGGGTGGCTCAGTACCCTGTAGTATGAGTATGGTGACTATTTGTTAATGTGCGTATATTTGACAAGTCTCTACAGTTACAGCTGTTTTTATAGTGATTGGAAGTTATTCCTGTAGCCTAAAGCCCCATTCACGCTAGCAGGCAGTGACAGGCGGACTGTGTCCACACCTGACAGAGTCTGTCGGGCACGACTGTGATGTTGTCCAAACTGTGAGGAGTAGGTGGTCGGTGAGTAGGTAGTCAGCAGCACTTGAGTGGGATATGATAATGGCCAATACAGTTTGTGCGAGAAAAATAGCACTGTATAGAACAATAACTGCTGGACTAGTAGAAAAGAAAAGAAACTAGAGAATAAAAAAAATAAAAAACGGGCAATGTCTGGTTATTTCTCTCAACAAAGGGCAGGGACTGTCCTCTGGTTTGCCCGTCAAAGTTGCCGCAAAGTGTCTGATACAGACTTCTCACTCGCGGCCGCCAGTCACGGTCCGCTAGAGTGGACGGGACTTTACGCAGTATCATCATGACTATTGATATCGTAAACTGAGTAGGAATAGGCCTATGTAGTTTTTTCCTTTATCACCAATATATATGAACAGTTTGACAGCAATGAGGGTCCCTATGTGTCTCATTAATATCTGTATGGCACTGATGTAAAATAAAGGTGGATTTACTTAACCCAGGTTTATATTACCGTTTTCTATATGCCGTGTTTGGTTGTTGATTATACACATTGCCAGTGGTTATTAGTTATATTTATGTTCATATTGAGCCACTGTCGTGTGCCCTAAGCATTCCTTAACAGGTCCTGGAGCCAATAATGGTGGAACAAGGTTGTAATTCATGCAGTTTTCCAGTCTGAGCATGTGCATAATACATCAACAATGCCATTAGTTACAGAAATCGTTTGCATTAAACGCAAACACACACTTAACCTGCAGTACTTTGTTAAACTAAATAAATGAGTAATGTTCACACTGTATGGATGTTCAGGATAAACAAATACACTGTACAAGGATTGGAGCCAAGCAGGGCCGTTGCTAGACATTTAGGACAAGGGGGCTTAGCCCAGTGTTTTGTAGAACCACAAGCGACGAAGGCAAGAGTTCTAGGTGGGTCTGGGGGCATGCTTCCCCATTTTTTTTTTTTTAATTCAGACTATCTCCGGCAGTATTTCCTGCCATCTGAGAGCAATAGAACGAAGAATCCAGTCTGTAATACAGTACTGCAATTCGTTTTATCAGTACTGCAATTTGTTTTATCAAACTGATTTTTAAATATTTCTTTGATTGTGTAATGGTGTGTACAGTAATGGAAGTAGTAGGCTAACAAGTGTCCGGTGTCGTATAAAATCATACAAATATTATGGTAATTATGGATGAAATTAAATACAGTATTGCTTAATTTTTATACAATTTTATTTCCTGCTCAACAGACACACACACACACACACACACACACACACACAGTTTCTGGGCTAGAAAAAAAGATTCAGGGTTAAAGCCCCGAAATTACACCCCTATCAACTGCCCTGGATCCAAGTCAGCTTATATTTATGATATAGGAGTCCACGTCAGACGGTCTCAGGTGAAGGGTGCATACTGAAGAGCATCACGTGGAACCTGACAGATTGCAATGCATCTAAACCAAGTAACGCAAATAAAATACATAATGTTTATCGAAACCGAGGCAATACATCATGCATGCGGCAGTGGACAAGGGCAACCGTAGGCATGAGTTCCCCATAAACTTCTGACTTGTGTAGCACTGCGAATCCCTATGAAAATACGTACCAAAACACACACACACACACACACACACACACACACACACACACTCAATATATTATATATATATATATATATATATATATATATATATATATATATATATATATATATATATATATATATATATATATATATATATAAAAGCATCAAAATATACTTAATATTAATTTTACTTAATACTAGGCATAGAATTTCTGTTAATCTCTCCTAAGGCTACTATACTACACTATCATGGACATTAACCTGCCCCGTCCCGGAGACGTGAATTCACGTCCTCACATGATGTGCACTCATATCCCGGAGACATAAATTAACGCGGCAACATTGCAAGGTCCCTAATTTGCACAATTTTCAATTCAATTTGCACAATTTCCAATTTTCGCGAGTGATTTTTGGCACGTATACACGGGACACCTTCCTCTACAAGATGCCAGGCAGGGACAATGCCTTACCCAGCATGACCTCCTCCCCCCCCTGCATGTTCTTTTCTCAGCAATTCACCTGTTATCAGTGACCTGGCCAGTAAAGCCATGTCATGCTACGGTACGAAATTCAGGGCCAGAGTGATTCCTCAATTGATGACAATGTGGAGGACAAACATTAGAGGAAGAAACAGTCAGAAATGATGATCAGGTAATGTGGCAAAAAAAAGGTCAGGAATGGTGATGAGTTAGTGAGTGAAACAATGCTTATAATGCCTATATTACCGTTTGAAAACCAATATACTCTCGTACTACATATAAATTCGTATCAAGTAAATAAATAAATACCGTTTATGAGTGGTGTGGAATAGTTATCCTCCCATAGAACTCGTTTTCTTTGCAGCCAGCCTGATGGAAAACCCTGTAAGGTAAGGAGGTACTCCTACCTGGATCGAGTATTTCAAACCTCAGGTGAGCGATTTCTCTATGAATTTTCGATGTTTCTCACCAAATGCGGATGTTTGAGCAAAAAAAAAAAAAAAAGGCCCAAAAATTTCAGGACTGGTGCGTACCACTGCCCAGAAAACGTTGGGATGGGGGGTGTTAAATCTAGGTAAAGCAAGAGTACTACAAGTTGTCTAATCAGGTTGAGTAATAGTTATGTTCATCTCACATGGGCAGTAATCTCACAGGGGCAGTATTAATATTATATGTTTGCATGATTGGGTAGGTGGTCCCCTTTGGCATAATCGTATATATGGAAACAACACATCTTCGTAAATTATACTCACCGAGGGTTGTTTCTTCTCCAGCAGTGGCGCCTATCGTGAGACGTACAGCTAAAAGTCTTTTCATCAGTCCAGATGACGCGTTCTCAAAAGTCTTCCTGGTAGCTCACATACTGCTAGGCAAACCGTAGCTGTCCCTAGCTGTGCTGGTCAGTCAGGCACTCCTTAGGTGCTGGGGTCCTGTGATGAACCTCCGCTGCGTGCATATGTCGTCTAGGAATGTTTTATATATCACCATGTGATGACATAGTCGTCACCATACAATTATAATGCACGGTTTGTGTCATGTGCCACCCTGTGGGGAGTAGGTAGTCCTATAGACGATATAGGAAAACATGCTGGTAGACAGTAACGCGCCAAAGTCTGTACAACTTGTAACGGCCTGACTCAAATTCCATTATCAATGTTAAACTATAGCTGATATAGCACCATGTCACCAGTGCATCATTTATCCATCCCATCCCAGCTTCCCGGCACAGTTCACACTCCCTACCCTATCACTCGTCTCTTATAGACCCCCCCCCTCCCACCAGCCAGATCACAATTGCCCCTTCCTCACCCACCTCCCTCCTCCTCTCTCCCAGGCGACCCACCGTGCATCTTTCTGTAACACCAACTCTTATGAAGCTGTGTTGATTAAAGAGGTTTACCAGTTTTAGGTTCACGGTCATGGAGGAGGTGGGTCACGGTAATTATTTTTGTGATTATTATGATAGGTGCAGGAATGCAGATAATTTTATAATGAGTTATATACTGGCCATCGGTAAATGTTGTATGGGAGGCGGTGGCTCATTCAGTAGAGAGTTGGCCTGCAGTCCTAACGGACCCAGGTTCAAATCCGGCTGGCTCAGGGAACAGTTTAAGGATTTGAATTTCATAAATATCAGACTTTACTGATCCACCAGAAGAACTGACGACATGTCGTAAAAATACCCCCACTAATACCAATATGCCAGTCCTGTATGAGACAGCCCTAGCATGTATTCAATATGGATGGTGGGTGTTAGCGCCGAAGTGGTGAAATGTAGAGGTGTATGGAATGTAGGAGGACTACTGGGCCTTGGGAGCAGGCTGTGAAGCCTATACCCAGAGTCGGTCACATAAAAAAAAAAAATCACACTTACGAAATCTGTGTTTCATGTGAATAAAATAGGAATATGTATGATGTGAAATAATTATATTACCGTATTCACAACACGCTTGTATTTTCAGCATATTGTTGGGCGGGGCATTGTTAATATACTATTAATAACTGCGCACAGCGGCAGTGAGCACGGCGTTCGATTCATCCTAGCCACTGAACGAAATCTGGTGAAGTTCCATACCTAACAGTGTTACCAGATGCAGAGAGCATCACACCACTTCACTGATGGATGGGGTGTTTCTGTTTGATATGTCCGCAACTGTACATTATGAACCAACTGTAACACGGCTTATTGTAGTGCAGCAGGAACAACCAACTGATACACAGTATCCTTCCCAGGGGGCTGTTTATATAAAGGCCCCGTTGAAGATGGAAGTGAGTCATTGGTACTGCAAGTTCAGGTAGACATGACTCATCGCCAGACTCCAAGATGACTCGAGACCACATCGTATCCTTACGTTGTTCCGCCTACCGTGTCCGGGGAATAACCTGAAAGAGGGATCTCCTCAGATAAGGGAGCAGCAATATTTCTACTCGGCGCGATGGCAACGATATTTTGTTGGCCTGGTAAATATCTGACCTCTGGATCAAACTCCATCTCACTGAACCAACGTGCAACCTTACCGTGCAAGTTCTTCCCTTAAACAAGTCACGTATGGGTGCATAATCTGTTAAAAACAATTATCCGGTACCCAAAAATGATATCCCGGAAATGTCCTAACGCCCACACGACTGCTAATGTCTCCATATGCGTTACCACGTAATGCCTGTCTGGAGGTCTTAGTGCCCTACTGGCATATGCAATGGTGTGCGTTTTGCCTTCCTCATCCTTTTGCAGTAACACCGCTCCCAGTCCCAAACCTGAGGCATCCGTGCACAGGTAGAAAAGGTTGAGTATAATTAGAAAACGCTAACACGGGAGTCTCTGTCATGGCTTTTGAGGTCGTTGAAGCTTTTCTCTTCTGATGATCCCTAATGCCATGCAACATCCTTTTTTTGTAGCGTCGTCATTGGTGATGCGATAGCAGCATAATTGTGGACAAAGCTCCTGTAATAACCAGTGAGCCCTAGGAATGAGCGAACATTGTCCTTGGACTTGGGCGTAGGGAAATTTACCATGGCTGCAACCTTATCCGGCAGAGCCCCAATGCCATCGCCATCAACTAAGTGCCCTAGAAATATAGCTTGATTTTCAGACCCGTGGATCTTTAGGTTTCCATCACTCATTTTAACTTACAAAAATGAGTCTCCATGTTTTGGCTTACTATTATTAAGTCATCTAGATACGCTAGGACGTCCTGCCCAATATGTCACCAAACAACTTATTTATCATCCTCTGAAATGTCAAAGGAGCATTACTCAGTCCAAAAGGCATCTGGAGAAATTCAAAGTGCCCACGGTGAGTGCTAAAGGCAGTATGGGACGCGACTCTTCAGTCAGCTCCACCTGCCAATACCCTGACGCTAGATCCAGGCAGGTGAACACCTTTCCCCAAGGACTAGCCAGTCTCGAGTGCGGAATCGGGTAACGATCCGGTATGGTTACCTTGTTCACTTGCCAAAAATCTATAACAGGTCTCACACCACCGTCCTTTTTAGGTACTAGAAAGAGTGGTGCTCCAAGGTGAGGAAGAAGGCTGAATGACTTCATCATGAAGCATCTTTTCAACTTTTCCTCCACTGCTTTCCTTTGGCTGTGTTGTAGGCGGTATGAAGGCACATAAATCAGATTTGTACCAGGGCACAACCCAATATGATGCTTCACCTTGTCGTCCTACCCAGCGGTTCTCCTAGAAGTGCCACTACGTCGGAGAATTCCTTAAGAAATGCTAGTAACCGCGTTTTATGGGCAGTGTTATCTGTTACCTTCACATATTGTTCTAGCAGCTTTTCTCTCCAAAGACGTGTAGGTTCCGACTGAGTCGTTGTTTGCGATGTGACTACGGGAGAGATCACTGGTACGTCGTTGACTTCCTTTATAGGGGCATCATGGGACATAAAGTCGCCTACATAACATCCATCTCTGAGCTTAACTGCGCCACCACTCATATTTGCGACGAAGAGGGGCGTCTTCTGATCTGGTCTGACACTACTCAGGGTGGACTCTAGTGACAATGCCCTATGTTTTACGGTCTCTGTTAAACATACCACATCAATTCCCTCCGATACATCAGGTACTCGGACAGGAATTTTGCTGACAGTTGACTGGGTAAGTGGTGATTCCCACTCACATAGCCCTGACCCACTTCCAATCCATACCGTCTGTTTCGTGTGCATCCGGGGACTCCCTTGACGCTTCATTTGTCGGGGTCACAACTGGTTGAACGGCTCCTGATTGGATGCTAGTTCCAGCTTGCGTTGCTGAGGGACCAAAGCCTACAACTCCTTTCCATTAAAGGAAATAGAATGTCTCTGAGGATGTATAATTACGTTATACTCCTCCATGGATTCAAAGCCCAATAACCCATCAGCTGGCAGAGGGAAATCCTCAACCACATAAATGTAGCACATAACATAGGAGATCGTCATTTACCTGCCCTCAGTGTCAACGGTACCTGGCTTACGATCTTAATTTTGCTCTGTCACACCTGTCAAAATCACGTCAGGTGCTGACAACATCCAATGAGCTCGAGGCATTTCATATTTCAGCCTCTCTAGCGCTTTACTAGAAATAATATTTGCACATGCTCCAGTGTCCACTATCAAAGACACCTTGCTATTCCCTATGATCCAAGGTATCGAGAGCAAATCCACCTTTTTAATAGCTGCCACACACACATCGGTGGACTGTACGATTTTGTTTACTTCTGCATTTGGTCCTGAGCTTTTCCCAAAGTAACCTGGTTGCCCAGTTTTTCCTGATTTGCAAGAACAATTGGGCAATGGTCCAAAGAATGAGGACACTGCCCATGGATGACACATCATCTTTTCACTTTTGGCTTTACGGCCTTGGTCTTTTGCTGTGGAGAACTAGTAGCTGTATCTCTCCAGCCCGAAGTTTGCAAGGCTTTGATAACTTCTGCATAGCATATGCCTGCCTTCGCCAAAGTCTGACTTTCAGTACAGTTAGGATGCTGCTGTGCTATATCTATGAACCTAAACATCCAAGCATCCAACATGTAGCAGTCGCTTGCAAAAGTGTTTAACCCGCCCCGTCCCATCGACGTATGGGTATGTTGCAACGATTTGCATTTGCCAGTCCCGACAACGTACCGGTACATTGTGCAATTGCAAGGTCCCTAATTTGCACAATTTTCAATTTTCGCACATGATTTTTCGTATGTATACACGGGACACCTTCCTCTATTCCTCTACAAGATCCCAAGCAGGGACAATGCCTTACACCGCATAACCCCCCCCTCCCCCCTCACGCCATTGTCTCGGCAATTCACCTGTTACCAGTGACCTGGCCAATAAAGACATCCAGGGCCAGAGTGATTCCCCAGTCGATGACAATGTGGAGGACAAGACTTACATAGCATTAGAGGAAGAAATAGTCAGAAATGATGATCAGGTAATGTGGGAAAAAAAAGGTCCTGAATGGTGATTAGTTGGTGAGTGAAACAATGCTTATAATGCCTATATTACTGCTTGCAAACCAATATACTCTCATACTACATATAAATTCGTATCAAGTAAATAAATAAATACCATTTATGAGTGGATAAAATAGTTACCCTCCCATAGAACTCGTTTTCTTTGGTGCCAGCATGTAAGAAATCCCAGTCAGGTAAGGAGAAACTCCCACCTGGATTGAGTAATTTAAACCTCAGGTGAGTGATTTCTCTATGAATTTTCGATGTTTCTCACCAAAAGCGGAGGTTTTAGCAAAAAAAAAAAAAAAAAAATCGAAAATACCTCGGGACTGGGGGATGTTGGAGGTGCAGAAAACCTCGGGACGTGATGGGTTGAAGTTTCCTTAAACTTATGGGCAGCAGGCCCGGTTTGAAAGTTGTATTCATCTTCCCCAGTAAACTGAAAACTCAGTTGGGCTGTAGGTAGCACCTTACAATCTGGGTTGGAAGGTGTCTGAACAAACTGTCCTTGGGACTTAACTGGCGCTACAGGAGGTAAAGTTGAAGGAACGTTAGCTGTAGCCAGATTAGTGGTCGCCATATTAGGTTCATGCCATGCAGAAGGAAAATTCACCTGAGTTTGCATGTCAATACTGTTAGTATTCATGCCCCATGTATTAGCTGAAAGACCTGGGTCTGCATGCCAATACTGTTGGTATTCATGCCCCATGTATTATCAGAAGGAACTTTAGCAAATAAATGATCTTGTCCTTGCTGTCCAATGGTTAATGGTGAACTGAACAAGCCTGAGGTGTAAGTGGGTATGTGAGTGTTTGCATTAATATTTGAGATTATTGGACCTTGAGTATCTGGCTGAGAGGCCAAGGGTGCTGTTGTAGCCTGTTCAACATCCACAGTCTCTTCGCTAGGAGTACCCTTTTTAGCAAGACTAGTGGCCATGTTGGACCTAACTGAACTTTCAGGAACTGTTGAATAAAAACGACCAGAACGCAAATGTAGTGTTAAGTCCCCACTATCCAGTTCCTCAGAAGTGTCCTGAATATTTTCAGCCCAAGATATCCTTCACTGTAGAGTTTGAATACTCGTAACCAAAGTCTCAGTCCAAAGTCTCAATTCACTCATAAAATTCTGAGTCTAATTCACTAGACTCTTCTTCCGTCGTGCTGGTTTGTCTGAATATCCCCTTAATTTGTCCCCACTTCTTCACTGTATCCATCTAACCTTATCAGACTTTATTCCCTCCCTAGTACAGAAAAAATTAAACTGACACAAATAAATTAGTTATGGCTTTGAGCAATAGAGAATGGGACGCAAACAAGACGTACAGAAAATGTATGTATTGAGGGGAAACTGAGAAACCTTTATTATTATTATTATTATTTTTTTTTCACACATTATCTAACTAACATGTGCTGCAAAAAGTGTGTCTGAAAGTTCACTATGCATGTACACTACCTAGGGGTCATATGATGCGAAGTTCCCAGTAGATCGCACTGGAAGTCCACATGCTCTGCAAGGTTTCTCCTCCAACCACACAACAATCCACCACAGACGCTGGTCCTCGGGTGACTGCCAGTCTTGCCGCAGCCCGCAGGCTTGCGAGGCGAAGGCAACCGCACAGCATATAGCCACACACACCACTCTGCCGCACTCCAGCCTCCAGAGTTGCTAGATGTGTCTAGACGATCCAACCCTTCACCGCACTGGCCTCGGTGCGAGAGCGAGGTAGTTGCCAGTTCGCGCTTGAAGGTAGAGATATCTCGCCAGGCAGAGATGGAGAGAGAACGAGATTTACTCTGATTTCTGCACTACTTACTCACTACACAATTAGTCCCTTTTCACAGGAGAGTAAGGTTTTTCTGTTTCACCTGCAGGATCACGAGCGGTTGCACCTTGTCGTATCCCAGCACGGAACACCAAGTGTCGTTGCACCACTGGCACCAAAAATAGGTTTCATCCCACTGCTGGCACCAAAATATGTATCAGCAGCATAGGAATCTCGCCACTGTAATCGTTTCGGCTATGGAATTCCTCAACTAGTCACTAATATATATCAGCTTGGAACCTCACAACTGATCACCAATTTATATATATCAGCTGAGTTGTGACCTCACAGTTCCAAGCAAGGTTATAACGTTGCTCCTGCTCGAAGTCACTTCCGGCTGACACACTCCACCAAAACGTGTTCTCACACGCTGGAGATGGTGTGAATCGGTGTAGAATCCTGTTGAAGGAATGTAGAGGTAGCGTGTGCAGGTGAAGAGAAATAGAGCAGATTAGATCTCTGTTTATTGGCCACAGAAAGATACAACTGCGACACACAGAGAGCTCAGAGTTGTACGTCCCTCTCGTTCTAGTGATACGTGCTTTCTGCTGTTAGCCGCCTTCCCCCAATGGAGAGTGGCACTGGAATCAGCATAAAATAGAGATGCCAAACCCCACAGACAACTGGGATTTATACATGAATAGAGGCATCATAACAAAGCAACTGATCAGTAGACGAAAGTCTATGGAAAAGTAAACTTGGTTGAGCTCTATGAGACGGCTGAATCGAATCACAATAAGTCAGTGAGTAAGTAACTTAATGGAAGAATCATAGGTATTCAGTGAAGGCTTTAAGTCATGTATAAACAATGATTCCGCTGTTCTAAGACTAGTTTTATCATTATTTTTCATTAAAATCTCAAAATCATCCAGGTCAAATGTATGACCCGAAACAAATGAATGTTCCCTAATTTCCGAAGCAGTTTATTTAATTCCTTTCTGATGAGAAAACTGCTGTGCCAATAACAGGGGAGACTAATATGAAGTACATGTTTGGGAACTAAAGACACAGGCTTAGTGCAACTGAATAATTTATCCAGGAACTTGTGTAAGGTACTTTCAAAAAGATGCAAAGGATATCCATTATTCAAGAAATATGTTCTAAGCCTAGTAATTTCTAAATGGAACAAATTCCAATCCGAGGAAAGGTTATAACACCTGAATAACAAAGTCTTAATGGAGTTGAATTTAAAGACCCTGGGTACAAAAGACAAAAAATTAAGACCAAGTCCTGTAAAGGTACTCTTCCTATAAACAGTTACTAAAACTCGAGTCATGTCTATGGACTAAAACATCTAGGAAAGGAAGCCTTCTATTTTCCACTGTTTCTACAGTGAAATTAATATTAGGGTGCATATGATTAATGTAATTCAAAAAATCATTTACATGATCAGACTGCCTAAATAACAAAATACAGTCGTCAACATATGTACGGTACAGCAATGGTTTAAAATAAGCAGGGCAATCTTTAAGCCATGGCACCTCATGGTGAAAAACAAATACATTAGCCAAGGTAGGACCCAAAGGAGAACCCATTTCAACCCCATCAACTTGTTTATAATAGTTATTGTTAAACAAAAATATGCAATCTTTGACTGCAAATTCGAGAAGAGATTTAAACTGTTTCTTGGTAAAATTTAGGAACTCGTCACGGCTTACAAAAGAGTTATCTGTACATATCTGTAGTGTCTCATTGAGGGGAAAATTGGTAATATAAACAAACTTTTTATATCAAAACTGGCCATATTAACCGGATGGGAGTAGCATTAACTTCCTAAGTTCTTGTGCAAAGGCTGTCGAATTACAACTGTATTTTCATTACTAGTGAGAGGGCTAAGTATAGGTACAAGGAATTTTGCATGGTTGTAGTTTAATGTACCAATAGCTGAAAGAATCGATCTGATTGGACAAGAAGGGTTTATGTATTTTAGATAGTCCATACAAAATACCAGGCACTGATCCAGATGTTAACAAGTAGTCATATGTATCTGAAGTTATAGCCTTATCTTTTAAGGTCCTTTAGAGTCTGTAAAGTTTGTCTTTCAATTTTAAAATGTATGGAAATGGATCAATATCTGCCTTAAGAAATTTAGATGTATCAGATAAAATACCGTGACCCTTTTCAACGTATGTACTCTTATCCAAAATTACTACCCCTCTTCCCTTATCAGGCTTAGTAATAATGATGCTACTGTTCTGTTTCAGAGTTTTTAATACATTGATTTTTTGCCTATTGCATAGAGACTCTGAAAAATTATTGACATTATTAAATGAATATGAGCGATTTTGCATACCTTATCAGCAATTCCTTTAAATTTAACTGGTTTATTTGAGGGATTGTATAGAGGAAACTTGGATATATTATTAATAAGTTTCTCAAATGCCATAAAATGACGAACAAATTTGGGTTTAGCAACTGCAACACCAAAATCCAAACCAAACATCAATGGATCCTCTTCAAGTTTGCTAAGCTTTCTACTCGATAAATTCGTAATACCATCATTAGCATTTAGAGAACATTTAGGGACTCCTAAACTGTGAAGCTTTTTACTATGTGTTAATTTAGTCCTCTTAAGTCTGTTGTTATTGTTCCAATTAATTTTTGCAATGAGTACTTTAACCTCTAGCCAAGATACTTTAGATTTTAATTCCTTTAAACAATGAAAATAATCCTTTTTCAGACTACCTGCATATTGAGTTTTGTTCTTAATATCAAAAGGCAGCGACTTAAAGAGGAGGGATCTATGCAAACGACTGTCATGAAAATGCTTTAAGCTTGTTATAAACTGTATGAATTTGGGAAAAACTTCATATTCCTTACAAGTGGTTAAAAAGACCAAATCCTGAGCTGTCCTGTGTGATGCCCAGTGCAGACGTTCCAATCGACGATATACCGGTATAGAGAGTACTGGTCGCCCATAACGAGTCTGTAGAGTACTAACAACTGAGGATCCAGTAGGGAACCTGATGGCATATATATATATATATATATATATATATATATATATATATATATATACCTAGGCTGCTTCCCCCAAGGAAAGGGAAGTAGCCGAGACAGGACGACACACTCCCCATTTACTCATCCACTCAAACACATTCATTCGCATCTTAGCCCCAAAGGGGAGAACGGACAGATCCTCACCGCACCACACCGCACAAGGGTCAACTGCGCAATGCAATCAGTGACATCCGCAGCAGGGTCCGACAGCAGAGCTGGTTTACCCCTGCCACATCATAACAGACTCATCCCTTTACCCGCACCTGACCTGACTAGCTGATCAGACCAAATGCGGGAGAATATCCCCTCAGGGCTGCGTCATCACTTATTCATTCACAGTTTCTCTCCATTTATTTCCGTCATGCACAGCCACTCTTCCTTGCTCAACAGACATCCCTTTCACATCCAGCGCTCTCTTCACACTGTCCATCCATCCTATTCGTGGTCTTCCTCTCAGCTTTACACCTCTCACATCAGATCTAGTTATCTTTTTCACAAATCGCTCATTATCCATTCTCTCCATATGCTGAAACCATCGCAACACCCTCTGCTCAACTCTACCAGCCATCTCCCGAACAACTCCAGTTCTCCTTCGCACTTCATCATTTCGCACTCGATCCAAACGCGTCACTCCACACATACTCCTCAGACACCTCATCTCCATTACATTCAAACTTTTCCTCTCTGCTACACCCATATTCCATGTTTCAGACCCATATAACCCAGTCGATACCACAACACCCTCATACAGCCTTCTCTTTACATCCATTCTAAGCGAACGTCATCTAAGCATTTTTTTACTTCCTCCCAGCACCTTTCCTACTTCATTTATTCTAAACTTCACTTCTGTATCTATTCTTCCATCCACAGCAACATGTGACCCTAGATATTTAAAACACTCTACCTCCTCAAGCAACTCGCCATTCAAAACTATATTCATCTTCCTACCATCTACCAACCTCGTACACTTCATCGCTTTACTCTTATTCTCATTTACTTTCAATTTCCTCCTTTCACACACCCTTCCAAACTCCTCTACCAACTGTCTCAATCTCTCCTCTGAATCAGCCACCAGTGCAGTATCATCTGCAAACAGCAGCTGCTTCGGATTCCACTCTCCACCATCAACATTCACCAGACTCAGACCTCCACCTAAAACTCTTGCATTCACCTCCCTTACAACACCATCCATGTAAATATTAAACAACCAAGGCGACATCACACATCCCTGTCGCAGCCCCACTCTCACAGGAAACCAATCATTCACAGCATTTCCCACTCTTACACACGCTCTACTATTTACATAAAAACTTTACCCCTTTTAGTAACGTACCATCAAGTCCATACAATCTTAAAACAGTCCACAAGGCCTCCCTATCAATTCTATCATATGCTTTCTCTAAATCCATAAATGCCCAAAACACATCCTTGCCTTTCGCTAAATACTTTTCACACACTTGTCTCACCGCAAACACCTGATCCACGCATCCCCTCCCTCTCCTAAAGCCACACTGCTCATCACCAATCACTCCCTCTGTACCCTTTCTAACTCTCATAATTAACACTCTATCATAAACCTTACCTACAACACTCAACAGACTTATACCCCTAAAGCTAGTACATTTATACTTATCACCCTTGCCTTTATACAATGGGACTACACAAGCACTTGCCCAGTCAATTGGCACCATACCTTTCACAAAGCACACATTCAACAATCTTACTAACCAGGTATGGATGGGAGTGCTGTGGAATATATATATATATATATATATATATATATATATATATATATATATATATATATATATATATATATATATATATATATATATATATATATATATATATATATATATATATATATATATATATATATATATATATATATATATATATATATATATATATATATATATAGTATATATATATATATATATATATATATATATATGTATATATATATATATAGTATATATATATATATATATATATATATATATATATATATTTATATACAGTAGTCTCACACAGTGCACGACATCACAGTGCACGAATCGCATTGTGCACGAGTTACCAAAAATCATAACCAAAAACCTGGAATGCGCGAGTTTACCTCACAAAACACGAGGTAGAGGCATGGAGTGGCTTAAAAACGCCATTTTCCATTAGTACGCAACCCTCATCCCCACACAATGCGCCAATAGTGACCTAGAGGCTCGTGGGGGAAGGTGCTCAAGAGGAGTCTTTAGTAAGATCTCGCCAGTAACAGCTTCGACAATAACGTTCTGGGCAATAATAGTAAGTTAGAATAGATACCCAGTTTCTATAATAATGATGTTTATTTCGCGAATACCAAGTTTTTATACTGCCAGTACGTCCATAACAAGATTAGGAATGAAACAAACAAGCAAGAAGAGATGAAGGACATTGCCTAAAATGTAAGCAGTAGCGAGGAGGAGAGGGAGGATCCTCCCCTCACCACCTCCCCTGACTCGCCAGCTGCCGTCCCCTCCTCCTCCACTGCCTCACCTGATTCACCAGCCGCCTCCCCCTCCACCTCCACAGCCCCACCTGACTCACCTGCTTAACCTGGCATACCTGCAACCCCCACCATAATGACTGTTGCTGCATTCTGGAAGAAATGTAACATTCGACAGGCCGTAAATATCTTCGTCAAAGCCTGGAATTATACAACATTGGCAACTGTTAAACAAGCATGGTGTGGCCGAGGTGGTGGCGGGGGCACTGTAAGTGCATTGCCATGCCTCAGAATCCCTGTTGTTTAAGTCCATCAGGCCTGCTGTCTACTGTTGTTAAGGTGACTGTCCATATTTTTTTTTTATTGTAGCTATATCTGTAGTACATTCTCTGAAAAATTTGACCTTTATTATGTCTCTAAGGGCCAAAAAATGTCCAGGCATTAGGGGGTACCGCCCATATGCAATTTTTCCCATAAGATTATGTATTCTCAGTGAGCGAATTCACACTGAGCGAGGTCGTTGACCGCCCAATCTCTCGCGCACTGTGCGACCCTACTTATATATATATATATATATATATATATATATAGTACATGCATTGTATGGGTAAGATTGAAAGTTGGTCTACAAATGTGAGGGATTGTATGCGTATATGCGCCAACGAAAGATCGTGCAAGCACAGTGAGAGAAGAGTTCTGGACAAATGTGGAAGTGTGAATGGAAAAATTTTAAAGGAATAAGAGAGTGTTTTTGATTGGAGATATAAATGCAAACGTAGGGAATGTGAAGGTAGGTGGCGTAGTTGGTAAGTGGGGTGTGCCTACAGAGATGGATAAGAATGGCAGTGCTTTAGTGGACATTTGTGCCGGGAGGGGGTTGGTGATAGCCAATACCCTTTTGGGCACAAAATGATCCCTAGGTATATGTGGCAAGTGATGAGAAGGGTGGATTGTGAACTGAATGAACAGAGAGCAATGATTAATTATATATATGTGGATGACAGGATGAGTTAGGTGTATAATAGATGCAAGAGTATTATAGAGGTTGGGGGAGTGGACTCTCTGACCACCACTTGGTGATCGTCAGAATCAGTGTCCAAACGATATGAAGAAACAGAAGAAGGGAAGGACAGGAGGAAGTAGCTCATGCAAGGAAGGTGGAAATGTTAAAAGAGGATGAAAAAAGGGCAGAATGTAAGATGGAAGTGGAGGAGGGATTGGGGAAATATGGATTGGAGCAGATAGGCGACGTGGAAGATGTGTGAAAGATATTCACAGAAGAAATCTGTGCAGAATGTGAGATGGTGTGTGGGGTGAAGAGAAGACGAAAGGGGTTGCAAGGAACAGCATGGTGGAATGAAGAGGTGAGACAGGCTGTGGCACAAAAGAACATAAGAACATAAGAAGAGAGGATAATTGCAGTAGGCCGGTTGGCCCATGCTAAGCAACTCCTAGAGGAGTAACTGAACTACTAGAACGAGATGTGGACAGCAAAGAAGTAGGCTCTCCCCCGCCCTCCAAACCCTCCAGCCGAAGCCGGCAGGAAAAAGTCAGAAAGAACACCACGCAGTATAGAAAAACTGGCTTGCAAATTTTATAGGAAAGTGTGATAGGAGATCAGAGACTATCGTAGTGTAACCTGAAAAGGAAAAAGTATGAATTAGTATTGGTTATAAGATTTTTTTTTTTCTATATCCACCCTTTATCTGTCATATGCTTAGCTAGCCTATGCTTGACTCTCTCAATGGAAGAGGCAGCAACTACTATACTAGGTAGCTTATTCCATTCGTCTACTACTCTATTACCAAACCAATTTCTACCTATTTCCTTACTAAAACGGAATTTTTCTAGTTTGAAACCATTACTTCTAGTTCTATCCTGTATGCTTATTTAAGTACCTTTGCTAATATCTTCTTTATTTATACCTTTCATCCACTTAAACTCCTCAGTTAAGTCTCCCCTTACTCTACGCCTCTCTAGCGAGTGCAGACTTAGTCTTTTCAGTCTGTCCTTATACGACAGGTTCCGAACATCATGTATCATTTTTGTCATTCTTCTCCGTACATTTTCTAACGAGTTAATATCCGTTCTATAGTAAGGACACCAGAATTGTACTGCGTAGTCTAAGTGTGGCCTTACTAATGCTAGATAAAGTTGCAGTATTACTTTTGATGACCTGTTGCTCACGCTTCTCGAAATAAATCCTAGGACCCTATTTGCATTATTTCTCGCATTAATACACTGTTGCCATGGTTTCAGGTCGTTACTAACCATAACTCCTAGATCTCTCTCGCATTTCTATTTGCTAATTTCTTTGTTATCGAAGTTGTATTTAGTGTCTCCAGTGGTCTTGCCTACGTTAAGTACTTTACATTTTTCAACGTTAAATTCCATTTGCCAAGTTTTAGACCATTTGGACAATGTATCGAGGTTCTTTTGTAAGTTATGGCAATCGTCAGGTTATTTATATATATAATAAATAATAATTGACCGAGTACTGAACCCTGTGGTACACAGCTAGTTACTAATCCCCTATCCGACTTAGTTCCATTTATTAATACTCCCTGCTATCGTCCTTTCAGCCAGGATTCTATCCATTTTAAGATATCGCCGTCTATATCGTCTAACCTTTCGTGTGGGACCCTATCAAAAGCTTTACTAAAGTCCAGATAAATAACATTGTAAGCATTATAGTTATCTACTGCCTCATAGACCTCCGAGTAGAATGACAACAAGTTTGTTCGGCAGGATCGTCCTTGCCTGAATCCATGCTGACTTTCCTTTATAAGATTAAATCTTTCTAATTGTTCTCTAATCTTATTTGGCAAAATTGACTCTAACATTTTTCCTACTATTGACGTTAGACTTATCGGACGATAATTCGACGCAGCTGAGTTATCACCTTTTTTAAAGATGGCCACTACGTTTCCGGTCTTCCACGCCTCGGGAACTTCTCCTGAAATTAAAGAGTCATTTTTATTATATTGTTAAAAGTGGCTGACATAGTTCTTCTTTGGTTCCATTTAAAATTTTTGCATATATATCGTCCAGACCTGGCGATTTTTGAGGTTTTAACTTATTAATTTCTTTCAATACGTCCTCCTTACTAATGGTTATTTTACTAAGAATATTTTCCGTATTCTCATCGTAAATATTTGCTGCTTGAGGGACCAGGTCTAGATTTTCCTTGGTGAATATTGATATGAAATAATTATTTAGGATGGAGCACATTTCTTTATCTTCACTGGTAATGTCACCTGATTCTGTTCTGAGTGGTTCTATCCTATCTTTATTTTTCGTACGGTACATTTGATAAAAACCCTTGGGGTTTTCTTTCGATTCACTAGCAACCTTAATTTCATAACTTCTCTTTGGTTTTCGTATCTCCCTCTTTACTTCTCTATTTAAAATCGCGTGCCGGTTACGTAAGTGATCCTCTCCACATTTTATTTTTCTATATATTCCCTTCCTTTGGCCTAATAGAGAATTTAATCTGTTGTTTAACCATCTTGGTTCTGAATTATTCGTTCTAAACGGTTTTGAAGGGATATATTTATCTTGGCCTCCGTGTATTATACTTACTAACTCGTTTTATTTCTCACTGGTCAAACGTCTGCTTGGTACCGAACCTGAGTTAATCCCCGTCACCTGTACTACGCTCTCATCTATGACCTCACCCTCCACAGACACCTGGCGCACATTCCCACGTGTTTCCTGCCCCTCACCCATGACCTGGGGTTCCTCACTGACCTGACACTCCCTAAAATAGCTATTCTCCCTACGGAATACCGTTCTAAAATAAGCTCTTAAGCCATCGAAAATCTCGTAGACGAAAGCATATAATGAGTGGAAGAAGTTGAGAGATGGACGATTTATAGATAGAGAGGAAGAGAGAGGTAAAAAGATTAGTAAGAGAGAGTAAGAAGAGTGTGGATAAGGAATTTGGAAGGAATTTGAGTGTAAAGTGGAGGGATGTAAGAAAATGTTCTGGAAAGAGGTAAAGAGAGTTAGACAGGATGCCAAAGAAGTTAGTTAGGGAGTGAAAGACAAAAACGGTAGATTACTAGTGGAGAAGGGAGAAAATGTGAGTAAATAAAGAGAATACTTTACCGAACTGTTGAACATAGAGAGTGAAAGTAATGCGAGTACAAATGGAATGGCTGGGAGAAGGAGGTATGTGAGAAGAGAGGGAGAAATCAATAGCATGGAAGTTGTGGAAGCAATGAAGAAAGTTAAAATGGGGAAAGCCCCAGGTATTAATGGAGTGTCTGGTGAAATGCTGAAGCCTGGGGGAGAGATAGCAGTCCAATGGATGTGGAAGATATGCAGATTGGCCGGGGAGGAAGGTAGAGTCCCGGATGATTGAAAGTCAGGTATAAATATTCCTCTGTACAAAGGAAAAGGGGAAAAAGAAGTGTGGCAATCATAGGGGCATTAGTCTTCTTAGTGTAATAGGAAAAGTGTATGGTAGGATACATACTGACAGACTTAGGGAAATAACAGAGGAATTAGTTGGAGAAGAACAGGGAGGTTTTAGGAAGGGAAGAGTTTGTCAAGTTCAGATATTCATTCCTAGATCTTTAGTGGAAAAGTTTCTGGAGAAGGGAAAGAAGTTGTATGCCGCCTTCAAGGATTTGGAGGAAGCATATGTCAGGGTGGATAGGCAAGGATTGTGGAAAGTATTAGGAACATATGGTGTAGATGGGAAGTTGTTGAATGCTGTGAGGAGTATGTATGATGATGCTAAGGCGCAGTGCGTGTGGATAGTGAACTGAGTGAATGTTTCTATTTGAATGTTGGATTGAAACAGGGATGTGTCATGTCTCCATGGTTGTTCAATCTGTACATGGATGGGGTTATAACAGAAATACGAGATAGGGCAGGGGATGTTGGAGCAGCCCTGAGAGAGGGCAGTGTTTGGAAACTCCCTGTGCTGTTGTTTGCAGATGATACTGTGTTGTTAAGTGAAGACGAAGGGAAGCTGCAAGGCTTGGTGGATGAGTTTGGGAGAGTATGTAAGAAACGGAATCTAAAGGTGAATGTAGGGAAGAGTAAAGTTATGGTCTTCGAGAGAGGTGAAGTCAGTGAATGTACAGTGAGGTTGGGTGAGGAGGAAATAAAAAATGTGAGTGCGTTTAAGTACTTTGGTAGTGTGATGAGTAAGGATGGAAGTTGAGAGGGTAAAGTGCTTGAAAGGCTACAATAAGGAAGAAATGTTGCTGGTTCCTTGAAAGCAGTGATAAGAAACAGAGAAGTGAGCATGGAAGTGAAAAAGTTACTACATGAGAGTATTCAGATACCAACTCTAACGTATGGAAGTGAAGCTTGGACCTCGTTGGAGGGCCACAAGTCAAGAGTGAGAGCTGTGGAAATGAGTTATTTGAGACGAGCATGTGGAGTTACATGGAGAGACAGATTGACAAATGAGGAAGTGAAGGATCATTGTGGTGTGGATGTGGATGTGATAGGAAGCGTTAGGAGAAACAGATTGAGGTGGTTTGGCCATGTGGAGAGGATGGAGAGTGAGAGACTAACGATGAGAGTGTATGTGAGTGAGGTGGAAGGGGGAGGAGGAAGGGGGAGGCCAAGGGTGAGATGGAGGGATGGAGTGGAGAGGAATATGAGAGAGGGGGGTGTGAGCTGGGAGCGGGGCAGTGAAATGGCGGGGGACAGGGCGACATGGAGGCGATTTGTTTGTGGCCACCCCTTACGGGATTAAGGCCTCTGGGAATAGATAGATAGACAGATATGGAGGAGGTGATGAGAAAAGTAAAAACACGAGTAATGGAAAGAGGGATGGCGTTGGTAGTGAATTATGACGGATGGAATATCTCAGATTTGTTATATGTTGATGATGCTCTGCTTCTTGCAAAAACCGGACAAGAAATGTGTAGACTGATGTAGAGTTTTGTAGATGTCTGTGAGCGTCGTGCCTTGAAAGTAAATATAGAAAAGAGTAAAGTGATGGTTATTGAGAGAGAAGGTGACTGCCAGTGTGATGTTACAGTAAATCGAGAGAGACTGGAATTGGTGAAGCAGTTAAAATACCTGGGTACGGGGACAAAAAAAAGAGGAAAATGTGCAAAAGAAATGTAAGTAGAGTGATACTAGGAAGGAAAGTAGCTGGTGCTAAAACAGAGGCTTGAGTGTTGCAGCTGCGCGAGGCTTACATAAAGTAGCGTTAATGCCAGCTTTAAAACACGGATGTGAGAGTATGGTTTGGTATGAAAATGAAGTCAATAGTAAAAGCAGTGGAGATGCGGAGTGAGACACTCTGTGGACACTGGAATTGAAAAGAGTGTGCTGAGATGGTTTGATCTTGTGGAGAGAATGGATGACAATAATGTGGTGAGAAATGTTCAATATATCTGAGCGAATTTGAAGGGGGACGGAGGCGAGGTAAGCCAAAAAGAAGGCGGAGGGATATGGTGGATGAGTATGTGAGGAAGAGAGGTATGAAAGTCGGTGATGCTAAGGGACTAACAGGAAACAGAGCTGGCTGGATGAATTTTGTGCGGAGAAGCGAATAACCAGGGATATGACACCCTTTTTAACATGACAACGTTCGGATTGGCTCTATCAGATCGATATATGAGAAGCTACAGAACGTGGTGATTTTTTTTTTTTCTTTTTTTTTTTTTTGGCCTATCTGATGGAGCCAGGATTTCGAGGGCTTGAATGATGAGTGAATGGAAGCGTGGCCCATTGAAATGGGCAAACTTTGGCTGTCTGGACGTTGCTACCAAAACTGGGAATAGCGCCGCTACTATTTTGATAGCGATGGTGGTAACGCCATTTTTTTAACCAGTAGCGGAACTGAGAACTCCGCTCCTTTTTGGCTGTACTCACGCGTTACAGCGCTCCTCGTTACTCACGCGACGAATACAGGTCCGGAGTCGGTGAGTACATACAGATATGCCGACGGTTTGGTTGTATTTATTAATGACGAAAAATAATACTTTTGTCAATTCTGTCAATTAATGATGTTTGTTCTACATCAGTAGTTTATTAATTATTATTTATTAGTAATGTGCAATAATTAGACAGGATTTTGCTAGTTACTTATTTATCATTTAAATTAAGTAAAGATAAATAAGGATGTCAACTAGATGTAGGCAACACACACACACACACACACACACACACCTCTAACTATCCCCGTCTCTAAGTCCCGCTCTCTCCTTCACAATCAGACTAATTCTTACTCACTACGTTATTATTTCGTAATAGTATGTTACTTTCAGTTTTAAGTAATGGAAAAGAAAAAACATTGCTATTGTATAAATAGCCTTTAATAGAAAGCCCCAGTTCATTTTTACGTTAGTTTTCGTACATACCTTAAATAGGTATCACTGAAAATATAATAAATCTATATAATGTGTATCAATGGTAGGCCACATTTTTTTGCCTTTTATTTACGTATGTTACTTTCAGTAGGTGTACTAGGTAACAATGTAAAATAACATTTGGTACATTTTACAGTAAATAGCTTTTTCCTTTACCTTCGGCTCTAAGCTTCATTAAAATGACACCGACATATATATATATATATATATATATATATATATATATATATATATATATATATATATATATATATATATATATATATATATATATTTCAATATAAGTAAATACTGACATTACTGGTACACGACATAACCACTCAGACTGACTAATATTATCGAAAACAGCATATAGTGTATTGCTATATCACAGATTATTGTTAACCTTTCCTTCGTCTACCTTTTTCTTATCCAAAGTAGCGGGAGCGCCGCTACATTTCGTATCAAGGGGCGAAACCAGTAACGTCACTATTTCGAGCTAGTAACGGGAATGGGAGCGCCGCTACTTTTTATTAGTAGCGTTCCCAGCATTGGTTGCTACTCCTTACCCTGCCCTGGGGTGAGAGAGTAGGTCCGGATGATGATGATATATATATATATATATATATATATATATATATATATATATATAGCTTTTCTGCAGGCAAGTGGTACTTTCTGGAGCAGATTTTTCGTGTATCCAAACCTATTTAGAATTCCATTCTTCCTATGGCATCCCAGTCACATACTAGTTGGAATGTCACGCATTCCTCTCGTTGGGGTTGGGGTGATGATGATGTTGATGATGATGATGATGATGATGACACCTCTCGTACGTCACAGGCAAGTGGCACTTGGGTATGAGCTGCAGCTTCCTGGGTAGGCGCTGCCCCGGGCCCCTCAACCACGGCTTCCAGTCCTTCTACGGGCTTCCAGTCGGTGTCTCTCGGTGCTCAAAAACGAGTGGACCCTTCTGGACGTTCCCTCTGGAGAAGGACAGATTTCAGGTTTGAGACCGGAAACACAAAATTAAAAAGGATTTTAGACCTCTGTCGTCATCAGGAATTGGAGCGCCTTCACTTGTATTACGCATTTTTACATTTTATTCAAGGAACAACCACAAGCCTTCATACACATTAGGAAAGCCCTCTCATACTGAAGAGGTAAAGGAAAGCAACAATTCATCCCTGTATTCTAAAATACTCTTTGATTTCATACGATAACCACTTGCGGAAATTATGCATGAAACGGAAAATAGGCCATTGGACTGAAGTGATTAACTCTTCCATTATGACACCTTTTTATTTATTCATTCACTCATTCATTCAGTCATTCATGTATTTTTTTGCAGCTTCTAGACGAGAAGCAAAGATTATAGGACTGTTTTCCTTCGTGCAGTCTTAACTTTCTGAAATGCTGTAATATCCATTCTAAGTGTAAAGTAACTTTCAACCCACTTGTTAACTTAATGCTATTTTATTCCTTTCTTTCCGATGACGTATTATTAGTATTGTTTTTTCCTCATAATTTTATTCAGCTAAGGAGTTTTTTCGAACTAATGGGATAATATAGTCTCCATTATCTCCTTCAGTACATGAGTGCTTTTGTAGGTTGAGCAAAATCGACCAGATGTAGGAATACCTCTAATTTAAGTAAATATGACGTCCTCTGGCTGAAAGGATTAATTTTATAGAAGGAAAGGGTGTCTGGATCTTCTGTCTCGACGACGGACAATAACCCAAGCGAGATTCAAAGTGGCACTGGTTGTCGTACTTTTTACGCTATACAGACCAAAATTGTGGCCCTTTTGCTGATTATTTTGGGCACCTCAGCTATTTAAAAAGACAATGCTATGGTTTTACGTCCTTTTCATAACGCTTCTTATGGAGTAAACTCATATTCTAGTGTTCAAGTATTGTTACAACTCAGCACTGAAGATGAGAGATTGTATTTTTTTGTCACGTTACTACAATATGACGATAGTCCTTTCACGGCACGACGTTCTTATTGCACTTAATCCTATCAGACAGACAATGTTCTTTATAGTTTATATTTGCTGTGTCTTAATAGTTTCATTCACCTACTGAAAGAAGTTTCGAACTGAAGGAACTGGGAATGTTCTTCTTTAAGATCACCACAAAATGTCCCTCCTAAGATTACTGTAACCATCTGATAACAACGAGAAAAATAACGCATTTATCGGAGTCAATGATGTCGTCCGGTAGTTGAAAATTATTCTTAGTATGAACAATAGACTGACACACAATGTTTGAACCTTTCAGTCAGAGAGTTCCTTTTTGGGTTGAATATGATCGTTGTAGGGGCAGACAGATTTCATGAGCTCAGTTACAAAGTGGGAAACTGGTCAGGGATGATAATAATGATGGTGATGATAGGACTAGGACTAGTTATATTGAAGGCAATGTCGATGATGATAATGAAAATATTGTTGTTACTAATGATGACGTAAGTTGATGATAATACTGATGTCAATGATTTTGATGCGGATGGGGTTGACATTAATAGTGAAGATAATACTGCTATTGGTGCTGATCAAAATGCTATAATAAGACATATTTTGAAGGCTATGAAAAAGGAAAGTTTCTCATTAATGATCTTGACAATGATACTAATCCTCTTACTAATGGCGATAAGATAATCGTAATGATGACGAGGACAAGAATAACAATATTGATAACACTGTCACTATTACAGGGCCTGGCAGTGGCGTGGGTGGTGGTGGTATGCAGCTTACTCTTGGGACACCACAGGAGAACTTTGGGGGCTACTTCTGTTCTCCTTTTGCTGCTCCTTACACACTTTGTCATGTTCCTTGCATGGTTTTCCTTCGCACACATTTACCCAGAGGAGGTAACAGTTCTAAATTTATACTTGTATGGCAAATTCTAGAGTTCTAACAAGGAGATTATATTAAAAATATCTTCAGACTTTTTAAACTGTCTTTAAGGTTTTAACCTGTCATTGATCAAGGCCTCAAACAATAGTTTTGCCTCTCCTCATCAGAAAATGGGATTTCTTATTTGCCTAAAGGTAAAGACAGGACAGGCAGGATAACTGGTCAGGTGAGCAATCGAGGTGGATAAGCATTTGGGTCAGTGAGTCAGTGAATGAGTTGTGTGTGAGTCAGTGAGTGGGTGGGTGAGAGAGTGAGTGGATGAGAAGGTAGGTAGGGAGGTGGATTTATGGCAGATAGACACAGATCGTCTAATCGTTTATGTCCTGATGTCTTTCGGGTTCAAACATGACCATTTCATATATATATATATATATATATATATATATATATATATATATATATATATATATATATATATATATATATATATATATTGCCAGACGCCTCAATCCCGTTTGGGGTGGCCACAAACAAATCGCCTCCAAGTCGCCCTGTCCCCCTCCATTTCACTGCCCTGCTCCCAACTCACACCCCCTCTCTCATATACCTCTCCACCCCATCCCTCCATCTCATCCTCGGCCTCCCCCTCCCTCTTCCCCCCTCCACCTCACTCACATACACTCTCTTCGTCAGTCTTTCGCCCTCCATCCTCTCCACATGGCCAAACCACCTCAGTGTATTCCTCATAACGCTTCCTATCACATCCACATCCACACCACAACGCTCCTTTATATCCTCATTCGTCAGCCTGTCTCTCCACGTGACTCCACAGGCTCCTCTTAAATAACTCATTTCCACTGCTCTCACTCTTGACTTGTGTCCTTCCAACAATGTCCAAGCTTCACTTCCGTACGTTAGAGATGGTATCACAATACTGTCATGTAGTAACTTTTTCACTTCCATGCTCACTTCCCTGTTTCTAATCACTGCTTTCAAGGAACCAGCAACCTTTCTTCCCTGCTGTACCCTTTCAAGCACTTCACCCTCCAAACCTCCATCCTTACTCATCACACTACCCAAATACTTAAACGTACTCACATTTTCCAATTCCTCACCATCTAACCTCGCTGTACATTCACTAACTTCACCTCTCTCAAAGACCATCACTTTACTCTTCCCTACATTCACCTTTAGGTTCCGTTTCTTACACACTCTCTCAAACTCATCCACCAAGCCTTGCAGCTCCCCTTCGTCTTCACTCAACAACACAGTATCATCTGCAAACAACAGTACAGGGAGTTTCCAAACACTATCCTCTCTCACCAGGGCCACTCCAACATCCACTATCCTACCTTGTACCTCTTTTATTACCCCATCCATGTACAGATTGAACAACCATGGAGACATGACACATCCTTGTTTCAAACCAACTTTCAAAGAGAAAAATTCACTTAGTTCACCATCCACACGCACTGCAGCCTTCGCACCATCGTACATACTCTTCACAGCATTCAACAACTTCCCATCTACTCCATATATTCTTAACACTTTCCACAATCCTTGTCTATCCACCCTGTCATATGCTTTCTCCAAATCCATGAAAGCCGCATACAACTTCTTTCCCTTCTCTAGAAACTTTTCCACTAAAGATCTAAGAATGAATATCTGATCTGCACAACCTCTTCCCTTCCTAAAGCCTCCCTGTTCTTCTCCAACTAATTTCTCTGTTCTTTCTCTAACTCTGTCTATAAGTATCCTACCATACACTTTTCCTATTATACTAAGAAGACAAATGCCCCTATGATTACCACACACTTCTTTTTCCCCTTTTCCTTTGTACAAGGGAATAATTATACCTGACTTCCAATCCTCCGGGACTCTACCTTCCTCCCAGGCCAATCTGCACATCTTCCACATCCATTCTACTACTATCTCTCCCCCATGCTTCAGCATTTCACCACACACTCCATCAATTCCTGGGGCTTTCCCCGATTTAACTTTCTTCATTGCTTCCACAACTTCTATCCTACTGATTTCTTCCTGTCTTCTCACCTCCCTCCTTCTCCCAGCCATTCCCCAGCCACTTATACTTGCATTACTTCCATCTTCTACATTCAACAATTCCTTAACCCCTTAACCGCGGGGCGTCACTTTCGTGACGCTCGGCTACAATGGATCATACCGCGGGGCGTCACTTTTGTGATTCTGTGTTATTTTGAATTATCCCGGGCTCTCAAGTGGTGGCTTGTATCATATATCAGTACTGCCAATGTTCAACACTAGTCAGCACTCCAAATCTCATCTGTACTCCCATCCATTGTTGACATTTTAGCTATTTTAACCCCTTCCTGACTCCCCTCCCTACCTGCCCTCCATTACCCTCTCCTCTCACCTCCCACGCCGCGCTGCGCTACGGAAATTTCCCCCTTCTCTTTCCACAGATTTCATCCATTGAAATAAGGCCTATGCCCTATATTTTTACCCAATAATATATACCAAAAAAAAACAGGTAAGTGATAGTGTTATACTCCAGAAATTGCCTAATTATCACCTGACAACACCTCACGTGCATTCATTCGCTACATTACCACGGTAATTTCCCCTTGATTTATGCCTTGTAATCGATGTCTGTAATAAAAATATATATCAGAAAGGAAGGGAGAATCCTAATTGACATTTACAGTCACCTGGAACTACCTATTTCTATATTTATTGCCGAGATTTTCTACCTATAAAAAATTAGCATGTAAGTTAGCAGCAGTAAGCCTAAAGTGTCATTGTCAACCCTTCCCTTCTCAGATAATTTACCCCTTCTTGACTCCTCCCTACTTGCCCTCCATTACCCTCTCTCTCACCTCCCACGCCGCAGCTGCGCTACGGAAATTTCCCTCTTCTTTTCCACAGATTTCATCCATTGAAATAAGCCCTATGCCCAATATTTTTACCCAATAATATATACCAAAAAAAAAACAGGTAAGTGATAGTGTTATACTCCTGAAATTGCCCAATTATCACCTGACAAAACCTCACGTGCATTCATTCGCTACATTATCACGGTAATTTCCCCTTTGATTTATGCCTTGTAATCGATGTCTGTAATAAAAATATATATCAGAAAGGAAGGGAGAATCCTAATTGACATTTACATTCACCTGGAAGTACCTATTTCTTTATTTATTGCCGAGATTTTCTACCTATAAAAAATTAGCCTGTAAGTTAGCAGCAGTCAGCCTAAAGTGTCATTGTCAACCCTTCCCTTCTCAGATAAGCCGCGGCATTTAGTTCCTTGTCCTCCACTGCAGAGACAACATGTCGCACTGCGCCCTGCCATTCCTGCCGCTTTTGCGCCCATTGCAAAGGGCCCCGTGACCTTACCCCCAAGAAAAGTGTTGAGGCAAGCAGGAAAGGGCCTCAGTGACTCTGCAGTGGCACGAGAACTTGCTGAATTGTCGATGATAATAATGGACAAGCGATTTTGACGATTCCGGTGAATCGTGTGATGAGCCGGGTGAACTTATCGCGCCAGAAACAGCGACAACAAGTGCTCCTACCAGTGAATCTGTGTGTAGCTCCAAGGGAAAGGAGCCTTTAGTGCAGGAAGGAAAAGAATTTGGGAAGGGAGTGAAAAGGCGGCGTGTTAGCCCCAGAACAATGCCCCCACGTGACCCAGCCCGCCATGAGTCACGAGATCATTCACCTCCCCGTTCCCCAAGCCCCGCTTTACTCATCTCGTCATCATCGTCGGCTGAGTTATCTCCGGAGTCTTCGTCGTCGGAGTCACCACCAGCATCAACAGTGAAGGCCGGCCGTAGAGGTAGAGGTAGATCTAAGAGAGTGAGAAGTAGTGTAGCTAGTAGGGTAAGGGCTGCTAGTGCTGTATGGCAACCTAGGGTCAGTGCGAGTGACCTTGACCGTGATAAGCCTCCCTCTCAGCCAACCTCCACCACCACCACCACCACCATCCCTCCACCGCCATGCCAGGGAATCCTGGACGCCTTCGCGTGGACGGAAGGGTCAGATTTTGTCCCCGAAAACCTGGTTTTCGATGAGAGCTCGTCAGGAGTTCAGCCTGCCTTCACTATGGACGAAAATGCTGAGTGTGTCGACTACCTTTTGGCCTTCCTAGATGACGAAGTCATGCAGCACATATGTGATGAGACTAACAGGTTCGAATCACAACGTGCTGCTAGTGGTACAGGTGCAGCCAAGATGCAACAGTGGACCATGCTGGGAGTGCAGGAGCTGTATGTGTTCTTTTGCCCTCATGCTTCTTATGCCACACTCCAAGAAGCATGAGTTGGAAGAATACTGGTCCATGGACCCCTTACTACCCTCACCGACCTTCAACAAGTACATGGCCAGAGATCGCTTCCGGAACATCATGGGAAACCTGCACTTTGCCGACAACGATGTACCTTCCCAAACCGACCCACTCTGGAAGATCCGGGAGATTCTGAACAGAATGAAGGATAAGTTCATGTCATTCTTCCACCCATTTCAGAAGGTTGTCATTGATGAGTCCTTGGTTCTGTTCAGAGGACGTCTTCGGTTTGTCCAGTACATTCCAAGCAAACGCCATCGCTTTGGAATTAAGTTCTTTGTACTGTGCGACTGTAAGACGGGTACATCCTTGACTTCGTCATATATTCAGCCAGCACTGTCGATCTCGATAAAACACACCCCCTTGGCTTCTCAGGCTGTGTAGTGAAAGTGCTCCTAGAAAAGTATTTTGGTGGGAATCATGTGCTGTATACAGACAACTACTATACAGCACCGAAACTTGCCAAATACCTTTCTGAGCACGGCATTGGCTCCCGCGGCACTCTCAAAAGTAATCGTGCCAACTTCCCCAAATTCCCAGAGGCAGGAAACTCGCAGCGAGGAGACGTGCACCTACGCAAGTCTGAGAAGATGCTGGCAATACGGTGGCATGACAAGAGAGTCGTGCACATGCTCACCACCGTACATAAGGGGGAGATGAGAGACAGTGGGAAGGTCGACCGTAGGACAGGCGAACCTGTGATGAAACCTGATGCTGTGTTGGACTATAATATAAACATGCGGCTGGTGGACAAGTCCGACATGATGATTGGTGAGATCGACTGCCTCAGGAAGAATACTAGGTGGTACAAGAAAGTTTTTCTGCATCTCATAGATATGACGATGCTGAACGCCTTCATCCTGTACAAGATGAAGGTAAAGCCACCCAAGTCCTTCTCCCTGAGGTTGTTCGCCAGGACTTGTGTCCAGCAGCTGCTGGAAAAATATGGGAAGGTGCAAGCAGCAACTCCAAGGCGCCATCCAGTTACACTTCCCGACCGACTTGAGCAGAGGGCGTATATGGAGCGGCACAGACTTGAGCTAATGCCTGCCACAGGGAAAAGGAAGGCTGCGATTCGCAGGTGTCAGGTATGTGCGCATACCACACGCCACACACCTGAGCATAAACGCACCTCTTGGCAGTGCGCTGAATGCCAGGTTCCCTCTGTGTAACCTGCTTCTTCGATTATCACAGCCAGAAGCAGTTCTAACAGTGCAAGTGTGGAAGCAGAATTATTTGGAAATAATGTGTAAATAATGTGTAAATAGCAGGTGAAAGCAATGGATGTTCAGTTCATATGATTGAACAGTGTACTATAGTTTCATCTTACTGAAAGTGACAGTGAATAACATATTGTAAGTAAAATAGAAGGGTAAATATTGAAAATAGAATAGAAAATGTAAATAGTAATGTAAGTAATTAGTAATATAAGAATATGAGTACAAATAATTTATGTTATAACAGTGAGAGTGAATCCGTGGCTCTCTACGTATTTTACTGACTGAAAAATAGAATGACTTCAGTGACAATAAAATAATACGACTGAATGAAACTTATGGAGAAAGACTCCAGATATATATAAGTGTGATATAGTAATAGAAATATAAAGTGTGAGGGGTTTTATGAATAATAAATGACAGAGTGCCTAGAGCGAACTAGCGCAAGTGCGGCGATCAGACGCGCTCGTAATTTCCATTGCTTTCACACTGTTTTTTTTTTTAGTATGGATCCCAAACTACTTGAAAATGGTAGAATAGTGTTTATAGTGTTTGTATCTGGCTGTGGTAATCATATAACGGGTTGTCGGGAAGTGTAAAGTGGAGACTTAGTTACCCTACTTCAGAGGTCTCCACAAGTCCTACGGAAACTGACGAAGGCTCAACAATCATTCCAGGAGAAAGCTGAAGGTATGTGCTATAAGCATATATAATTTTATTATTCTAGGACTAATAACTGATTTTTAGCAAATATTTTTTGAGAGTCTCTCGGAGCCCAAATAACCCCGCGGGACACGCAAGTAATTGGTAAACAAGCCCGCGGTGTAGGGGTTAAAGTGTTCTCTCCATCTGCTCACTTTTTCTCCCTTCTCCACTAGTAATCTACCATTTTTATCTTTCACTCCCCTGCTAACTTCTCTTCCACCCTGTCTTACTCTTTTCACTTCTCTCCAGAACATTTTCTTACAGTCCCTCCACTTTACACTCAAATTCCTTCCAAATTCCTCATCCACTCTCTTCTTACTCTCTCTTACTAATCTTTTCACCTCTCTCTTCCTTTCCACATATAACTCTCTCTTCCGCCTCTCAACTTCTTCCACGCCCCTATTTCTCACCCATTCATTGTATGCTTTCTTCTTTTGTGCCACAGCCTGTTTCACCTCTTCAGTCCACCACGCTGTTCCTTGTACCCCCCTCCGCCTTCTCTTCCTTCCACACACCACATCACATGCTGCACATATTTCTTCTGTAAATATCTTACACACACCTTCCACGTTTCCCATCTGCTCCAATTCATATTTGCCCAATCGTTCCTCCACTTCTCTCTTATACTCCGCCTTTTTCTCATCCTCTTGTAACCTTTCCACTCTCCTTGCAACTACTCCTTCCTCTCGTCTTTCCCTTCTTCTATTCCTCCATCTCACTTGCATCCTAATTCTGGCCACCACCAAGTAGTGGTCAGAAAGTCCACTCCCCCAACCTCTATACACTCTTGCATCCTTTACACATCTTCGCATCCTTTCATCCACACACACATAATCAATCATTGCCTTCCTTTCATTCAGTTCACCACCCACCCTTCTCATCACTCGCCATGTATACCTGTGGATCATTTTATGCCTGAAGAGGGTATTGGCTATCACGAACCCCCTCCCAGCACAAATGTCCACTAACGCACTCCCATTCTCATCTATCTCAGCAGGCACACCCCACTCACCAACTCTTCCATCCACCTTCACATTACCAACTTTACCATTCATATCACCAATCAAAAACACTCTCTCATTCCTTCCAAACTTTTCCATGCACATTTCCACATTTGTCCAGAACTCTTCTCTCACTCTTCTAGCACGATCTTGCGTTGGCGCATACACACACACAATCGCCCACATTTGTATGCCAACTTTCAACTTTACCCACACAATCCTTGACCCAACTGATCCATACTGTCTTATGCTCTTCTTCCATCTTTTACTCACAACTATACACACTCCTTCCTTTGCCCTCTCATTCTCATCTACTCCTGCACATATACCTCATCCATATATATATATATATATATATATATATATATATATATATATATATATATATATATATATATATATATATATATATATATATATATATATATATATATATATATATATATATATATATATATATATATATATATATATATATATATATATATATATATATATATATATATATACACACACTATTACTGAAAATTTTAATCTGTATCCTGGTTAGCAATAGGTTTATCATTTCAAATATTAAAAGTCAGACACCTCTCCCTCTTTTCCTTACTTTACATTTTCGTAAAGAAGATAAGAGTTCTGTGTTACTACCAAATGTCCTGCATCTGAGCTGACCGTTGATGGTAAAAGAAAAAGTCTCCAAAACTCTCAGTCTTAGCTATGATCATTTTATTTCTTCCTATCAGGTAACAGTTTTGTATTTGTTTCATCCATTCATTTGTCACCCAATCCTATGTTGTCCCATGAGGGGCGTAGGAGCCTGGGGCTAGGCAAGTTGGTCCTGACATTTAAGATGAGAGTGACCAGCCTCACTCATCCCTGAGTGCCATTACGTGAGCAATAAACCCCAACCTTCCCTTGGATATAAACCTACACAGGCTCTGTCCGATTAGAGCGCCTTAATTACCCACCAATCCATCAGGCGCCGTAATCTGGTTAATTGGTTACCACACAGCGTAGTAAATGGTTTCCTGGTGTACAGGAAACCATTCTTGTCACTCAGTGTAGAGTCACCCATATGCGGAAGGAAGAGGAAAGACTGAAGGAAAGAAAGACAGAAGAGGGAGTTTAAAATCATCCATAGACAGAAGGAAGAGGAAAGAATGAAGGAATGAAACAAATTTCTACTTCTAAATTTCTAGTGAGTTTCAACTTCTAAATTTCTAGTGATAGAGTAAAAAAAAAAAAAAAAAAAAGGGCCTATCTCTATAGAGAGTGGATACGTTAAGTGCTAATTGTGTACAGGCTTCAAGTTATGATGAAAACATCCCGGTTGACAAAAAAAGTTTCGTTAGGGCCCTAGAAACATAATTATCTTAAGAAGCAACTTGTATCGTAAAATCCAAGATGGTTACTGTTGACCATCTTGGCTAGTCTATAAACCAGGAAGCATTTACCTTAAAAATTATTATATACTTCCAAGCCAATCTGAAGCCAACTAACTAATTTCTTTGACCGCTTTTGCATTTTAGATGCATCTAAAGGTCACACTGGAGAAATAGTTCCAGTTGTAGCAATGTTTAATGGTTTAATCATAATATTTATTGATTTCACATACAGAACACAATGTTTGATCTGGGAATTTGGGATAATAAGATTGTTCCTCAGAGTATATCTAAATGGTAGAATAGGGGTAAATTACATTCAACCAGTAACCAGCCAAATCACGTAACACAAACACACTAAATAAAACACGTGTACGGTAAGCAGATTCGTGACATTCTTTCATTCAGAACTAAACTAATTCTTCATACCACTGTATGATGAGAGTTACAAGAAACATGCCAAGCTGTCCGTAATGATAACGTGCTAAAAAAGGAGTCTCCACCACGCAAACCCTCTCCATGGGAAAGATTATATGAATTTCCGATGTCTGTACTCAGCTCTTTCAAATGGTCGAACTGAACTATTAAATAACATCTTGGTGCCGCAACAACTCGGTCTTATGGCGCCGAATTTAGATGGTTGTATAAGATGTCGTCTTAAATGCACATCACTGATCACCGATTCTCAGCCAGCGTGAAGAGGCATGTTTAGAGCAATGTAAACTGAAACCGATGCCTCCCTAGCCGTGACGTGATCTGGAAAATTAAGTTTCTCGGACTTGCAACCAACACAGGTGTCACGACCTGCAGGCAGATTGATGCAACAGCCTTTGACTTCTCAGATCCAGGAGGTAACTTATCGATACCTGGTCCATCAAGATGCATGTACGAGCAAGTTTCATCGTGCATGGAATGTATTCATATTCACAGGAGGCTGAGAAAGAGATTTTCAAAGCCTGCTTCACGTGAAGGTAACTTGCCAGAGGAACTTGGTAGCTACATGCAGGGAGGAGATTTCTGTTAACTTACTGTCTTTCATAATTATCAGCCACACATCTGGGCAGATCATCATCGGAAACCAAGGACCAGCAATGTCTCACTTTCATTGTCTCGCTGTCTGTAGTTATATGGCAGCTGGAAGGAGCTTGTCAAAGAAGGTTCCTTGATACATGACTCTCCTCAGAGAACTTACATATCTCGTTGAGAACATTTGCACGCATCTACGTAATGTTATGACTCAGTTTCACCGCATCTAACGTTCTCCACTTTCCTGTACAATCAAATCAACCTTGTTTGAGAATAGCATTAGCAGCTATTACACGTTCAGTATATTCTTTACACAGAATGCGTTCATCTAACACTAGAGCACAGTCACTCATTTTTTGTCATAGTCAAGAGAAGTATTGTGGCCTTCATTAGCTCATTCGCCTTGCCCACTCCGTCACAAAAGACAGGAAATATCAACTGTCTCGTGGGTGAGAGTGAGGTCTGTGTAATGGATTTGCCACCAATGTTTATTTGGCGAGTTTTCACTGAGATTAATGATTTTTGCCTTTGACGCTTACTTCTTGCTTTCGGCACTTTTTGGCTTCGACATAATTCCTACATGATATGTGGCAAACTAGTTAAAACTAATCATGTTCAGCTGCATCATAGCCTGCTTACCACCACCACTACAACGAGAATCTTAGCTACAACTACAAGTACATGAAGTGCTTATAATTTTTTTAGTTCCTGGCTATTGTTCACAGCCTCTTTATTCTCATATTCTCACCCGTTCTCACCCGGCGCCTGCTAGGTCAAAGCCTGTCAGTCACCGAGGCTTTGTCTGGGATGTCCTTCCAGCGACCCCAGTACATTAGACATCGCCCGTCGTACCACGTTCTCCAGTCGCTCTCCTCTTCACCCAGCAGCTTCTTCCACTCCCTCCATCCATCTTTTCCTTGGTCTTCCTATTGGTCTTTTTCTATGCGGTATCCACGCCACTGATTGCTTTGGTATCCTTTCATCATGCATTCTCTGCACGTGTCCATACCATCTCAGTCTGTTCCTTTCAACCACCTCCATAATACTGATTACTCATAGTTCTCTTCTTTTGTCCACGTTTCTTAGTCGATCTCTTCCTGTAACTCCTTTAATTAGCAGTAATATCTCTCATTTTAGCTGCTTGCATTTTAGACTTGGTCTTCTGCATCAATGGCCAAGTCACTGGACCATAGAGTAATACTGGACGGAGAACAGTGGTACAAACTGTAACCTTACAGCTCCTAGATACATGGTTATCTTTTTGTACTGCGTACAATTCTGTTATATTATTATGTTTAGTTAGTCCGCCATTTATTTCTTCTTCCTTTTTGTTTTCTCTATTGAAATTCACCCCCAGGTGCTGGAAATTGTTCGCCTGCTTTATTGTTCTCCTCTCATTGTTACATTCATTTCTGTATTTCCTCGACAAACGTCGATTACTTCTGCTTTCTTGGTATTTATCTTCATCCCATTTTCCATCATTAAATAATTCCAACGTTCTGCCAAAACCTGTAAGTTCGTTTCAGAGTCACGCACAACTGCTGCATCATCTGCATAAGCAAATATCATATCGTCATTATTTCTTTCTGTTTCCTTAATACATTTATCTATGAATATGACAATGAGGAGTGGGGAAATAACTTCTCGTTGGACTCCTTGATTTCAAACCAGTTTGTATCTCCGTCTCTGAGTTTAACTTTACTTTCACATTTAATAAAATTACTTTTGATTGATGTCTTAAATTTGGTGTCAGTTTGTATTCTTCTTGGTTCAATATATTCCACAATCTTTCCCTTGGTGCTCGATCGAAGGCCTATCCCATATCTATGAACATTACGAGAATATCATTTCTTATATCCCATTCCCAACTCTTTTCTAATATCATTTTGAGCGTAAAAAAAAATCCATTGTACCATAATGCTATTCTCCAAGTATATCTTTTACTTGCATTGTCATCCTTCTCTTCAAAAATACGTTCCTATATTTTATCTGCATGTGACAACAATGAAATTCCTCTATACTGTAGTTGTTACACACAGTTCTATCTCCCTTTTTGTAAAAAAGGCAAACAATGGGTTCTCTCTAATCCTCCGGTATCACTCTCATATTCCAAGCATCAGTTATTATTTCTCTCAACCAAACTATTCCTGTCTCTCCAAGAGCCTTGATCATTTCCACTGGCAACCCACCCTCTCCCGGCGCTTTACCATTTTCCATTTTATCAGTGGCACTTCTTACCTCCTCATCACTTATGTCATATTCATACTCCTCTAAGTTTTGTTCTTGTGTTTCCTGCATATCCTCATTATCATCATTAGAATCCCCTGCATTTAGCAATTCTTGAAAATAACTACTCCATCCCTCCGATACATCTTCTGATATTCCTGGCGTAGTGGTAATATACTGGATGAAGGTTAGTTCCTTGTTTATCTTTTACTGCATATGCAACTTCGGTGTTTCCTTTTCAATAGCTCCTTGCTGTGCTGTATTATAGTTTTCTTGTCCCTTCCATACCTCTACTCAGGTCTTCCCCTATACATTGCCAAACTTCTGTTTTTGTGCTCTCTTTATATTTTCAGCCTGATTTCTTAGTTCTACATAGTTAAGCCTGTCTTGTTTTCATCGACTTACGAAAAGCTTTCATTTTCGCATTCACTGCTTGTTCTGCATCATCTGTCCACTAGGCAGTGTTTTTTCCTTTTAGTGTTTCCACTAACTTTAACCCGTATCACTGCCTCAGCAGTCATTTTTAAAGCATCTTTAAAATGTTTCCATTTGCTCTTGATGTTACTATTTCCTTCATTTGTTATTTTTTCTTGAACTTTGCGTCCTGGTTGTTCAACACATTCTTTATTTTTAAGGTTTTCGAGTGTAAACTTCTTCCTTTTCTTATTATTTCTACATTTTGGTACGTGTACATTTACTTTTCCCAGTATCATTCTGTGATCTGAATCTAGAAAAACTGATGATATAGCTTTAACATCTGCAAATATCTTCTTATTGTTAGTTAACATCAGGTCAGTCATTGATTTGTCACTCTCTTCCTGCAGTCTTTCGTTATATCTGTACCAGCTCCATTTGCAGTCGATGGTGTTCTCTTGGTCAAGGTCATTTTACCATTAGTGTAGGTTTAGTTATTTGTCTCTTTAGGATTAGTATAAGTTAGCGATTTGTCATTTAGGTGATTAGTTTCAGGTTCTTTAGATTGGGCATTTTTGTTTATAATGTCTATCTATCTATCTATCAATAGCCCAACTCCCTAATCCCGCAAAGGGTGGCCGCAGACAAAACGTCTCCAAGTCGCTCTGTCACCCACCATTTGACTACCCTCCCCCAACTCATCCTCCCTCCCTCATATACCTCTCAACTCCATCCCTCCACCTCATCCTCTGTCTACCCCTCCCTCTCCCTCCCTCCACCTCACCTACATACACCCTCTTAGTCAGTCTTTCATTCTCCATTCTCTTCACATGTCCAAACCACCTCAGTGTATTTCTCCTAATCTTCTCAACCACATCCACATCCACCCTACAACGTTCCTTCAGTTCTTCATTCGTCAACCTGTCCCTCCACGTCACTCCACATGCTCCTCTCAAGTAACTCATTTCCACTACTCTCACTCTTGACTTGTTCCCCTCTTGCAAGGTCCACGCCTCGCTTCCATACGTAAGGGTAGGGATCACAATACTATCATGCAGTGATTTCTTAACTTCCATACTCACCTCCCTATTTCTCATCACTGCTTTCAGTGTACCAACAACCTTCCTTCCCTGCTGTACCCTTTCACGCACTTCATCCCCCAAAGTTCCATCCTTACTCACCACACTACCTAAGTACTTGAATGCACTCACATTCTCCATATCCTGATACATCCAACCTCACTGCACACTCTGACTTCATTTCTCTCAAACACCATAACTTTACTTTTGTTTACATTAACTTTCAGATTCCTCCTGCTACACACTCTCCCAAATTCATTCACCAAACCTTGCAACTCCCATTCATCTTCACTCAACAATACTGTATCATCAGCAAACAGCAACACCGGAAGCTTCCAAATCTCACCCTCATTCATCAAAGCCACCCCCACATCCACTGCCCTACCTTGCACCTCCTTTACAACCCCATCCATGTATATATTAAACAGCCATGGAGACATCACACAACCCTGTTTCAGTCCCACACTGAGATCAAAGAACTCACTCAGCTCACCATCCACTCGCACCGTAGCCCTAGCTCCCTCGTACATACTCTTCACAGCACTCAACACTTTCCCCTCCACTCCATATGTTCTTAATACCTTCCACATACCTTGCCTATCTATTCTGTCATAAGCTTTCTCCAAGTCCATGAAGGCAGCATACACTTTCCTTCCCTTCTCTAGATACTTCTCCACTAAACATCTTAAATATCTGATCTACACACCCTGTTCTCTTCCTAGATCCCCCTTGTTCTTCTCCAACTAGCTCCTCTGTCATATGCCTAACCCTATCAATGAGTATTCTACCATATACTTTACCAGTCACACTAAGAAGGCAAATACCCCTATGGTTGCCACATACTTCTCTTTCCCCTTTTCCTTTGTATAAAGGAAAAATTATACCTGATTTCCAGTCCTCTGGAACCCTTCCCTCTTCCCAAGCCAATCTACACAACTTCCATATCCACTCCACAACAATCTCACCCCCATACCTAAGTATTTCACCACACACTCCATCAATTCCTGGGGCCTTTCCCAACCTTAATCTTCTTCATCGTTTCTACTACTTCCGACCTACTGATCTCTTCCTCCCTCCTCTCATCTCTTCTCCCAGCCATTCCCCAACCACACCACATACTCGCACTGCTCTCACTCTCTACATTCAACAAATCCTCAAAGTGCTCCTTCCATCTCCTCAATTTCTCTCTCTTCACCACCAACAATCTATTATTCCTATCTTTCACTCTCCTACTATTTCCCCTTTCACACTGCCTTACTTTCTCTACCTCCTTCCAAAACAATTTCTTACTCTCCCTCCATTTCACACTCAGATTCCTTCCAAACTCTTCATCCACTTTCTTCTTACTCTCCTTCACCAGTCTCTTAACCTCCCTTCTCATGCTCACATATACCTCTCTCTTCTCTCTCTCATCTTCTCCCCTACCTCTACTCGCTAACCATTCAATATATGCCTTCTTCTTTTGTTCCACAGCTCGTTTCACCTCATCATTCTACCATGCTGTCCCTTGCACACCCGTGCATCTCCTCTTCACTCCACAAACCGCTTCACACGCTGCGCCTATCTCTTCCGTGGATATCTTAAGAGGCTATCACACGGCACTTCATACGAGGTTTGCCGAGGATACGATGGTAAATCGGAACGGTAACGTGGTAAAATTGCCGACGATACCACGGGCATTTGCAATTCATCTGAATGGATTCCTGCCGAGGATATGACGGGCAAAACAGTGTGACCAAAACCCAGGCGACTCGACAGAAAATATATCATACTAGAGCACTGAACATTTAGCCTAACACTGAATACTTATTAATATTTTAGAATAAATATCAATCATTTTGAAACCCTTATAAAGAGTTAATATTTCCTATACCGAGGAAACTGTGATGTCGATATAATAATCACGTGTTTACAACTGAGGATTTCACTGCAGGTAGACGTACTGCTACCAGTCATTTTTACCGAAAGCCATTTTAACCGATGGGGCTCCTGGATAATGTGATGTGATGTATACTTCTCATCGGTGTGTGTACATGTTTGTAAACAAAGTTGCTTCTTATTCTCTACCGAGTCAGCAACAGCGATCACTTTCCACAGTCGCGAGATGGGGCTCTGGCAACAGTGTGAGAAGCATGTCCTTTGCCGAGGATACGAGGAACGTGTGTGATAGCGTCCAAGTTTCGTTCCACTTAAATCTTCCTCGGCCGTTCCTGATACGAGGTACCGTGTGATACCTCCTTAACATACGTCTTCCACCCCTTCCATCTGCTCTAGCTCATATCTTCCCAATCTTTCTTCCACTATGCTCTTATACTCTGTCATTTTCTTACTATCTTGCAATTTCTCCACTCTTCTCACAGGAGCTGCTTCCTCCTGTCTTCCCCTTCGTCTCCTCAACCACTTTCTTTGCAGTTCTACCTTGGCCATCACTAAGTGATGGTCCGAGACTCCATTCCCCCACCCTCTCCACACTCTTGCATCCAACACTTGTCTTCCCATTCGCTCATCCACGCACACGTAGTATATCATTGCCTTTCGTTCAACAAGTTCACCATCCATCCTCCTCATTACTCTCCATGTATACCGGTGGATCATCTTATGGCGAAAGTAGGTGTTGGCTATTGTCAACCCCTTACAAGCACAGATGTCCACCAAAGCACTACCATTCCCATCTACTTCAGCTGGGACACCCCACTGACCAACCACTCCATCCACTCGTACATTCCCAACTTTGCCATTCATGTCTCCAATCAACAGCACTCTTTCGCTCCTCTCAAACTTGTCCATACATGCTTCTACTCTCGCCCAAAACTCTTCTTTCACTCTTGTCACTCGATCCTCTGTTGGGGCATACACACATACAATCGCCCACACATGTATACTTACTTTCATCCTCACCCATACAATCCTTGCACCCACTGTTCCATACTCTCTCATATTCTCTTTCCACTTCTTGCTTATCATCAGACATACTCCCTCTCTTGCCCTCTCATTCTCATTGACTCCCGCACATATACCTAAACCATATTCTCATTCTCTCACCATTTCACCTTACCATTTAGTTTCAGTCAATCCACATATGCAATGATCAGATCTTTATAGTTAGGCATTTGATGCAGCAAGTTAATGAAATGAGAGTACCGTTAAGTCTTTGTTTTGTTGATTTTGAAAAGGCTTTTGATAGTGTTTCGAGAGAGACTATGGGGAAGATCATGAGACATTATGGAATACCAGAGGAGTTTGTGAGGGTCATTATGAACATGCATGAGGACACATTTTGTAAAGTGATGGTTGATGGTTGTCTGAGTGATTCGTTTGAAGTCAAGTCCGGAGTAATTCAAGGTGGTGTTCTATCACCTTTACTATTTATATTGGTCATTGATTACATTATGAAACGCGTTGGAACAGAAACCGGTGCAGGTATACTTTGGGGAGAGAACAGGAAACTTTTGGATTTAGATTATGCAGATGATATAGTTTTGATTTGTGATGGGCCAGAAGAGATGCAGAGAGTGTTGGACTGTTTGGTGAGTGAAGGTCGCAAGGTGGGTTTGGTTATTAATTGTGGAAAAACTGAAATAATCAATATGAATATGGAAAATGCACAGGAATGTGTAATTGGAGGTATGGTTGTAAAGCAAGTTGATAGGTTTAAATATTTAGGTACTTATTTAGCCAAGGATGGTTCTTTGAACTTTGAATTCGAGGAAAGGTTAAAGAAGGCTAATCAGGCAATGGGAATGCTTAAAAATATTTGGAATAATAACAATTTCTCTGTGCATACAAAAATCAAACTTTATAAGGTAATGGTTAGGAGTATCTTAATTTATGGACACGAGTCTTGGTACAGCACAGTGACTATGGAAAATAAATTCTTGGTGTTTGAAAATAAAGCACTTAGAAGAATATTAGGAGTTAAGTGGTGGGAAAGGATACCAAATAGTAGAATTAGAGAAATAACGGGAGTGCAGCCGATCGATGAATATGTTAGATTCTCACGATGGAAGTGGCTAGGACATGTGTACAGGAGACAGGGAATAGTACGAGGTACACCAGGGTGGGTGGCACTTGGTAGGAGAGGTAGAGGAAGGCCAAAAGAGACGTGGGTGAGGACAATGAGACGGGAAGCTGGAGATGAGTGTTGGGGAGATCTTGAGGAGTTAGCACAAGATAGGATGTGGTGGTGTGAGTTCATCGAGGCCCTATGCATCCCCGAGGGTGCCACAGGAAATGATTGATCAATCCACATATATATATATATATATATATATATATATATATATATATATATATATATATATATCTATATAAAGTGTGCATGTTTATATGCATGGATGTGTGTGTGTGTGTGTGTGTGTGTGTGTGTGTGTGTGTGTGTGTGTGTGTGTGTGTGTGTGTGTGTGTGTGTGTGTGTACATATATATATGGCTTTAATAACCAAGGGCTTTGACCCCGATGGTTGATAGGCCAAAATAAAAAAAATGTGATTATCTTATTGTTGATAAAAGGTATTTATTATAGATAAATTATTTAGTATGCAGAAGTCAATAACTCGCTCTCCTTCCTATTACCATCTCCCACGCCAAACGCTCCAATCACGTTTGTCAGCCTTCTTTCCCTACTAACATGTCCATTCATGTCTCCCGTCACTGGTACATTTTCTACATTTGCACTTTGATCCAGTGCGTTCTGTAAATTATTATAAAATTCTTATTTTTCACGATTTGGTCTTCCCTATTGTGTCGTATTAACCTGAAAAATTTTATTTATATATATTTCAGTTATATTGCTACTGTATTATTCTTTCATCAGTATATGTCACGTTAGTAATATACTCTGCAGTTTCGGGGTTCACTATCACTACCACTCCATGCATTTTATCATTTCTCCCACTCCACATAATTTGATAATTATAATGTATAGTTTTTCTGCCTTGTTCCTGGAATCGAGTTTCACAAACACCAAGCACTTTCAAGTTTCTCTCCTTCATAATTTTGACAATTTCTTCTTCCTTCTCCATCATTGTCGACTCATTTATTGTAGCAATCCGTAAACCTAGTCCTTTATATCGTTCATGTGTCATCAACTGGTTAATCCGCGGATTCCGAGGCAAGGTATGCATATCTTGAGCAAGATTACAAGAGCTGGTGGCTTGCTAGGCTTATCTCAGCTCTGAAGGACCACCAATTAGCCACTCCTGAATAACTATTGTCCTCCATACGGATTCCAGATTCTCTAGACGGGTTCCGGACAGTTAATCCAGTCGGTGGGGCCGCTACACCTCGACGAGGTTAAGTGGTCCCTTGTCCTTTAGCTCTAGGAAGTGGAACCTCTTTATAAGTAGAAGAATATGTGCTTGAGTCTTTCAGAGTATTTTCTGAGGTTCAAGGTGATGAAGAATCCAGATTTGGTTTATTTCTATCACTTGACTGACGTACCATAATCTCCAGTCATGAGTACTCATGTTAGCAGGCACGGTTTTACAGCTGCTAGTATTCATTTGGGATTAGGCATATTCAGTCCGAAATTCAAACCTCCGAGTCATTTGCAGCATTAATAACAACGAGGAAGACATTTCTAATGTTGGTTTGGAGTTACCAGCGTCTTTGGAGTTACCGTCATATGCTGTCTAATTTTCCTTCTCATAAATGTTACCAAGACACTCCTACACTGTTGACATTAATTATATTATAAAACATCGAATTTATGTAATGCTTCCTTGTCTTCAACTTTAAACGCATTCACAAATATTCTAGAACATCAAATATGCTGGACGTATCACAGAAATGTCTATGATAAATACTTTCTAGGTTCTACGTCGGCCATTTCTTTTCAAGATCGACGATGGCAGCCATCTTGGATTTGAAGATACAGCTTGTGTCCATGAAAGTTTTTGTTCCTATGGTTCTAAAGTACTCCACTCCAAAATGGTTCATTGCACGAAGTAAAAGAGCACGTAGCGTGTTGTCTAAAATAATCGCCATCATTACAGCGCTTTCTTTTTTGAAGTGTTCACTCATGTCATCATGGTACTTCATACAGTCCCCAGGATCCCTACGTCACAATCATCACCCTTTCAATCCACATCATATTTACCCGTCTCATGCACCTCATTGTCACAACACAGGCAGTTCGTCAACATCCCGCCATCTAGAAAATAAGTAAATAAGTAGGAGCACCTGGCAGAACAGACTAGGTTCTGCTGTTTACACAGTTCACTCCACATGAACTTAGGGAAAAAGCAACAACAACAACAGCAACAACAACAATAACGACCATCAGCACTCCCTCTCGCTTGTCCATGGCATTATAGTTGTGTGAAAATTTTAATAAACATTAATAATAATTCATCCTTTTGTAATAAATAAAAAATCTTTTTACGAATTCAGTATGTACTCCATACGTGTCAAAAATTGGGTTGGTGGAGGGTTAGTGCCCCTCCCCATAAAACAACTAACTCAAAGTCAAATGGCCACCCTTTACGGGAATTTGGCGTCTGGCAATAGATAGATAGATTATGCAGTCTTATCACTATCACCATGTTGCTGTTGCCCCTGACTCAGCTGAATGTAAACCCAGTGAACTGCAGGCTAAATATGTCCTTCTGCATCCTCGATCCTCCATTCACGGCACCGGGAGGGATTTGAGTGTATAAACGGGCTTGCGGTATGAACATGTCCCTCTCCAACACATCTCTCTTCGAGTTGCTGTTGTAACCCCATGCAGACTCATTTGCATGTGAATCCAGTGGGCCACAGGAGAGTCCCGAGATATCTTTTACTGGAGTTATTTTGATTTACTTTTTCTCTGTGATGGAGAAGTGCATTGAAGTGAATATGTGTGTTTGTGGTGCGAAGGGCTGCAGTGCAATGTGGGCATAGTGAAATGTCTATAAGTAGTGATTTGTGTTGTTACTAAATTCATAGCCACGTCGTACTTTGACTAAGTGTTGTCTAATCTCTCAAGGCAGCGACGTTTTTGAGGACTGGTTGTCTGATGGTGGTTCATGAAGGATGCTTCTTTGACTGGAGGTTTTAATGGGTGTGTTAGCCGTATGTTCATATATTGTTTGTGCAGCAGGGATGCAATTACGGCAAATTATACTGTACAGTAGTGGGAGGTTATTAGTTTTTTGTTTGTTTCTTTGTAGTAGGGATGTTGAAACAGCTACAAAGATGGAATGTATCCAGTTGAAGCACTGACCTTTTTGCTTCTCATAATGCTGTGGGGCGCTGGCATTGCTCCTGCTGAGTGCTTCTACGTGCTGGAAGAACATTTGCTTCTTGAAAAAAGAGATCTGTAATCATCTTTTTGCAGCTTCTTATTTGTGTGTGTGTGTGTGTGTGTGTGTGTGTGTGTGTGTGTGTGTGTGTGTGTGTGTGTGTGTGTGTGTGTGTGTGTGTGTTCAGAAGGTTTTGCATGTTTGTGACGACGAAGGTATAGTCCAGCCAGGGCTCTCGTAATTCACTGTCGTTGTTATAAACTATAAGTAAACATTTTTGAGAAATCTTCAGCTGTCCGAAGGTGGTACCTGTGAGTGTTTTTAAGGCATCGGGTTTACGAGATATACCCAGTAATTAATGTTGTATATGTGTTTAGAAAACCTCATTACATAACACTTCGTCTACAGAATAGCTATCACTGATATAGGTGGACTATTGCATAGCCTGAGGGACGAAGTTGATTATACTGTAGGATTTAGAGGTACCTTATATCCCTGGCGTTTAGAGTTATGTTATGCTTTGGTTATGGTGACAGCCGTATATCCTGTCTTACGGTATGTTTTGGAATGGTCATTCTATCGGACTCTCTATTGCCAGATTGCCAGAAGCCATAATCCCATAAGGGGTAGCCACAAACAAACCGCCTCAGTCACGCTGTTCTCTGCTATTTGGTTGACTTTCCTCCAACTCACACCCCATTTCTCTCACATATCTCTCCATTCCATCCCTTCACCTCATCACTGCTATCCCTCTTCCCGTCTCCACTGCATCTCAAGCACATACAGTCTTCTAGTCAATCACTCAGTCCTCATTCATCTTCCCTTATGGGCAAACCATCTCATGGTATTTCCCTTAATAATTTCAAACACATCTACATCAGTATGAAAACGCTCCTTTACATTTTCATTTGTCTGTCTGTCTCTTGTGTAACTCCACATGCTCCTGTCAAACAACTCATTTTTACTGCACTCACTCTTGATTTCTGTATTTTCAACACGGCCTAAGGTTTACTTCCGTATGTTAAGAGTGGCGAGCACAATATAGTCATGCAACAACTTTTTTGCTTCCATGTTCACTTCCATACTCAATATCAATACTTTCAGTGAACCAACAATCTTTCTATCCTGCAATACCTTTTCAGACACTTCATCCTCTAACCTTCCACCTTTACTCATCACATAGTCTAAGTCAGGGGTTCTTAACCTGGGGTCCATGGATGGGCTTCAGGGGGTCCGTGAAGGTCAGAATAACTGTGAACAATTTAGCAGTATTGCGTGATGCCGTCTGGCATCATTAGCTGAAAAAAAAAAAAAACTCGAAGAATCTTGAAGGATTCTGGTGTTCGTTGACACAAGCCTACCCTCGTCTGGCAAAGCGAGCTATGGATGCTCTGATTCTGTTTGCTGCTACATTCATTTGTGAGTCAGGGTTTTCAGCGCTTGTTTGTATCAAAAAGAAAAGTCGAAATCAACTGGATGTCAACGGTGACATGCGTGTTGTGTTGCCTTGTAAAAGACCACTCCACAATTTCATCTTCTTATTCAAGCCAAACAACAACAACCCTCTCATTGAAATGAACTTTTGAGCAGAATTAGCGTTTTGTGTTGTTTAATTTGCACAAGTTAGATGTATTTCATATTTTTATCGAGTGGCCATTAGTTTTTGCATGAAAAGAGTAAGAAACATAATTCTTTGTAAAGACCATTTTATACTTTGTGTATGTCATACACTGCGTGAGGTAGTTATCAATAAAAGTATATTCACTGCATGCAAAATACTGTGTTTACGTACTTATGTGCATTTTTACAGGGAAGGGGTTCATAGCTTTCACCAGATTCTCGAAGGAGTCCGTGACTCAAAAAAGGTTAAGAACCACTGGTCTAAGTACTCGACACTGACAATTTCCACTTTCTCTCAATCCAGCCTTACTGTGCATTTCGTAACTTGATTTCTCTGAAAGGCCACATCTTCATTCTTATCTTCATTCACTTTTAGATTTCGTTTCTTTCATACGTTTTGCAACTCATTCACCAAGCTTTGTGACTCGCATTCTTCACTCAGCAATACTGTATCGACAGCCAAACAACAATACAAGAAGTTTCCAAACCCTCCCATTTTCCTTTAGAGATACTCCTACTGTGAAAAAAATATTTTTTTGCTCTAGGACGATTCGAGAGATTACAGTGATCATGTTTTTAGGAAGATTGATTAGAACACAGATATGAGATTATGTGCAGTTTATCTATTAATAGTTTCTTTTGTTAGTCTCTTCCACTTGCTCTTGTGCTTTTATCTTAACATCGCCCAGAAACTTTTTGTAACTTTTTTTTTTCACGTAGACCAATGGAAGAATAAAACTAGAAAGCATACAGAGAGCGCATACCTCCGCTAATGCCAGTGCCATTAAAAAGGACCCAGCTCCGGATCCGTGGAGATATTATGTGGAATACTTAGAAACCGGATCCGCCCCAAATTTAAGCGGTTGTTCCTTGACCCATGGACCACACTTCCACAAAATTTTATTGAAATTGATTGAGAACTTTTGGAGCTATTGTGCGGGATACATAGGACCCGGATCCGGATCCTCCCCAAAATTTAATCAGTTCTTTTTTGGTCATGGACCACCCTTCCACAAATTGTCATCGAAATTCATTAATAACTTTTGGAGATATTTTGTGGAAAAACAAACAAACAGACAAAAACAGGTAAATACATAACCTCATCCAACTTCGTTGGCGGAGGTAATTAAGCACTATGGATCTACATCCTCTCCACTGCACTCCGACAGAGAGCAACATATTCCACTGTTAATTTATTGTTACAGCTCAGTGTTCCGGATGGAGACAAGGCAATATTATGTGTGAAAACTAATTAAAACGGGAATAATTGCTGGGTTTTACCCACATTATGGACAAAAGGTAAAATGAAGTTGACAACGAAAATGATGTTGAGAAAAAAAAAAAAAAAAAAAAATGTTGACGAGGATAAAGATAAAGGAAATAATGCAACTGAGGATAAAAAGGGCGAAGATAATGAAGTTGAGGATGATAACATTAACGACAATAATACCTTGCAGATGTTAGTGTAGCTGCGTAACTATAGTCGGTTTGTTTTCAGTTGACCAGCATCTATAACCCCTTTCAGGTCAGGGGGAGGCGGTGGCTCAATCGGTAGAGAGGTGGCCTGCGGTCCTACCGGACCCAGGTTCAAATCCCCGCTGGGGCAGGGAACAATTTAAGGATTTGAATATCATGTAAAGCAGACTTTACCGATCTGCCGGAAGACCCGCCGACATGTTGTAAAAATAGCCCCGCTAATACCAATACACCAGATCAGTATGAGACAGCCCTGGCATGTACTCAATATGGACGGTGGGTGTTAGTGCCGAAGTGGTGACATGTAGAGGTGTATTGTATGTAGGAGGACTACTGGGCCTTGGGAGCAGGTTGTGAAGCCTATGCCCAGAGTCGAACATAATATATATATATATATATATATATATATATATATATATATATATATATATATATATATCGCGTGGATAAATTTGACCTTTATTAATATCATTATCAGCATTTACAATATTATTATGTAACTACTCTGCACAATTCACTGTGGACGTGTAAGTACACCACCACCATCATCATCATCATCATCATCGTTTATATCGGTATGATCAAAATCATTATTTTTCTTATTATCATCAATAAACAATGAAAGTATGGTTCTCTGTGTGGCTGCGTAACTACTCAGTTTTCATAGTTTTACTTCTCTTATCATTATCATTATCATATAAATCTTATTGTTATAATAAGAGGTGTACTAGCATATTTTGAGATGCCGGGGCTGGTAGAAAATTGTTGTCCCAAATAATGTTTAGTCATGCATCAGGTAAAAATATAGTTTATTGACCATCGAGGACCCAGAAAATGTATGATAAGAGAAGCACATACCGAAGACGAAATGGCCGATTTATAATCAGGCGCCACATCTGAACACAGCCATACTCCTTATATGACAGACCTTAAGTTATTCCTGTCTGAGCTGGTATGTAATGCCAAAGATCTCAAGCTATATATATATATATATATGCAGTATATGGTGGCTTTGCATCGAGTGACTAGCCAAATGATCTCATGTAAGCCAAGAAACCATTTACAACGCTGGGTGGTAACCATATAAGCAGACCATACGTGCTCCCTACGTGTCAACAAGTGGGTTGGTGGAGGGGTAGTGCCCATCCCCGTAAAACAAATAACTCAAAGTCAAATGACCACCCCTTACGGGCTTATGGCGTCTGGCAATAGATAGATATATATAAAATGCTGAAATATCGAACCCGCATATCTCGAGAACCAATGCAGATATCAAGCTGAATATTTTTGTACACACTGCTGGCATCGTGGCAAATGTTTTCAAGTATAATTAACTGAGGTCCGTTAACCTCGAAATTTTGGTCGATTTATCCAGCAACATCGATTTTTGCAACAGCAAAGCTGCATATAATAATTATTTTCTATGAGAGAAAAAAAACTGCGAAACCAAATTGATCAAACAAAAAGTGCAAGATTATCTGCTGCTGAGGATATATTATCAGATCTTAGATCGCCGAACTTGATTTTCCGGATTTTGTTGCTGCCGGATTGGTCACCACTGGATTTTGTCAATATCAGTTTTGCCGTCGCCGATTTTAGTATCTTGAAATTTTCTTCGTTTTGACAGCTCGTTCTTCACAAAACTATCAAAGTCTTCCGATTGTTTAGAGTTTATTTTGAAAACAACTCAGTATTTTCTGTCATTCGTCACGCAACCTCTATATGTTTTTTTATAGCAGGGTAACCAGATCCTACCCAGGTACATTTAAAATTATGTATCTACTCTTTTTGAAAACAAAAAAGATATTCGAGAGGTTTCAAAGACAAAATGTAAAAACAAAAAAAAACAAAAAAAAATTAATCTTCTGAGTTTCCACGCTGTTTCTAACGTCTTTTCAGCACCATCACATCCTACTCCATCCATTTTACTTGGTGGGAAGGAGGTTGCGTGATGATTGCATGAACAATTTTGCGTCATTTTTAAAACAAACCGAAAAAAATGACTGTTACAAAGAAGGCTCTTTTTTAAGTCTTTCCGGGGGAGGCGGTGGCTCAATTGGTAAAGAGGTGGCCTGCAGTCCTACCGGACCCAGGTTCAAATCCCCGCTGAGGCAGGGAACAGTTTAAAGATTTGAATTTCATAAAGTCAGACTTTACTGATCTACCAGAAGACCTGCCGACATGTCGTAAAAATACCCCCAATAATACCAGCACGCCAGTCCTGTATGAGACAGCTCTAGCATGTATTCAATATGGACTGTGGGTATTAGTGCCGAAGTGGTGACACGTAGAGGTGCATGGTAAGTAGGAGGACTACTGGGCCTTGAGAGCAGGCTGTGAAGCCTATGCCCAGAGTCGGACACATATTTAAAAAAAAAAAATGGTTGGCTACAACATCAATCCAACCTTCAGTCTGGCTATTTCAACTTTTTGGTTGGCTAAACCATCACTTCAACTTTTATTTCTGCTGATTTGCTATATTCATTACTTTGTTTTCATATCATGTAGCCGTCATAACGGGAAAAATGAAGTCGCCATATGGGAAAAAAAATAAAAATAGGAATGCCCAAAGGACAGAGGCGCTGAAAGAAAATGAGTGAGAAGCAGAAACAAGAAAAACTGCATAAAGAACATCAGGCAAGAGTTGCCAGAAAGGAATATACTGTAGTCAATGACTTACAGAGACCAGCAATGCAGACATGACAGGAAATACCGGGTACGTCTCCTAGTGTGTGTGTGTGTGTGTGTGTTTGTGTGTGTACACATATATCTATCTAACTACCTCTCTCTCTCTCTCTCTCTCTCTCTCTCTCTCTCTCTCTCTCTCTATATATATATATATATATATATATATATGTAGGCTACAAGTATATATTATACAGGGTGTCACTGGAGGAAAGGGCATAACTTTGGGATATGACAAAGGAGGGTATTCTAAGAAAAAAATACTATATCAACATATGTCCAAATCTGAACCATTATGGAACTACAATATTATTAATGACTTAATGGGCGAATTATGAAGAAGACCATTTTCGCCCATAGGGTCAACAGTAATTGTAGCTCCATAATGGTTAAGATGTGGACAAATGTTTTTATAAAATTTCCTGCTTAGAATACTCCCATCTATGATTCCCCCAAATTGTCTTTTCCTCTTGGGACACCCTGTGTATATGAACTAGTGCTTGCCTGCAAAAAATTGCGGGACTAACTAACAGCTTTTCTATCAAAATTTTTTTGCAAATACCATTACCATTGTTTCCATACCATTATTGGGCCCACAGTGACCATTTCTGACTTAAGAGTCGATTATTTTTTTGTTCTTACGTTCGGCGTTTTCCGAGAATTTCGCGCAGACGCGTCGTGTGTGATCGCGAGCTTATTATTTTCCTGACATTACAATATACTTACCCCGATCTAATGCAAAATAAATGTCTATTACCATTTTCGTAAAGAAGCGAACAAAGGCACAGACAGACAGACAAACATTCATAGCTTTATTATGTATGCCGATATATATACTGTGTATATATATATATATATATATATATATATATATATATATATATATATATATAGAGAGAGAGAGAGAGAGAGAGAGAGAGAGAGAGAGAGAGAGAGAGAGAGAGAGAGAGAGAGAGAGAGAGAGATAAATAGATAGATAGATATAGATAGATAGATAGATTGACTGATTGATTGATTGATTGATTGACTGATAGATGGATAAACAGGCAGATTGGTAGATAGATAGATATATAAGGATATATTCAGTCATAAAGGTATCAAGTTTTTAATTTCTGTGAGGCTTCCTACACTGTATGTGTTGATCTTCATGGATCTCAGATTGTTTATTGTCCTAGTTTCTGAACTCCAGAGACAGTGCCTACTCACTTTCTGTGGCACAGTGCCCGAAAGAACAGGAGGCAGTGTCGTTGGACCTTTAGTAGACGATGGTCCGACAGGAACGCCTGTGAGATCATTAACAGTAGAATTCATGTATGGTTAGGGGGATTATTGCAATCAGTCTCACCTCTCTGCCACATATATTCTGGTAAGGTGTAATTTTATTGTGCCATCTCTGTTCAGTATATTCGGTGGAGCCCTATATACCTATAGGAGGTGCCACGGTCTCTCCCGTCTAAGATGCTACCTTGTACATCTGCCAGACATTCCTCTATCCGCCACCCAGGGACGCACTAGGTAGTAGTAGGATTTTACCCCTGGATATATATATATATATATATATATATATATAGGCCAGCTCCATGCTGGCCTTCTTGTTAGTCGCATTTTCTTTCTTGCATTCTTTTTTGTTCAGAATTGACCGAACCCAACCAAACTTGGACACAATGACCAGTCTTTGACCTAGGTGTGTCCGGAAGGATTTGGTTGCTTGGCAACCATTCGCTGCCTAGCAACGGCTGAAAACCCACTTTTTTCGCATTTTTGACGTTTTGAGCTGTAGAAGCATTACTAATGGGGGCGGAAAGCTCTGACTGCCTTAGGAGTAGTCTTGATGTAGTTCTCTATCTGAAATGTGCCATCCATTTTCCTTCCTCTCTCCTCTACTTCCCAAGTGGCAACACTGTGAAAGTTGGCCTCAGCATCCCGAGCAACCAGTGCCAGTTCTCAAAAATGCCCCCACAGTTCCTTAGTGGCCCGATGGAAATGAATGAAATTTCACGTCCTTATAGGCTTGATAGTACTACAAATTTCTACTGTCACCTACGTGCAGCATTGGCCAGGTCAGGGAGCATAAGTCATTGAATGCAAAAACGGTGAAAATAGCTAAAATCACAATTATCCTCGATTGAAATGCTAAGGCTCCGAAGATTATTAAGCCAGGGCTATGATTACTGGACTAGAGTACTTCAATAAAAAAATGAGTGTCGAAACTCACTTCTGGTCGCTGCCAGGACCACCTAGAAGTTGTACCTCTGTTGTGCCATTCTGCGAATTTCAAGTTCCTTAGCTCCAGAGTGGCTGGATGGAATCAAATGAAACATTGCATGCTCATAGACGCTAATGAGTACTATAAGTGTTTTTCGTGTAGTCATGACCTACATCCGCCAGGACAAGGGTCAAAGGTCATCAAGTGCAGAAAATGTGAAAAGCGTTAAATTTACATCCTTGCTCACGCGAAATGCTAAGGCTCCAAAAATTACTAAGTCAGGGCCATGCTTCTTGGGTGGCGTGTTGCACTGGAATACTTACATATAAAAATACCTTTTAGTGTTGATAGTCACTTCCGGTCACTGACAAAGCTTGGTCCGCTTAGTAGCGGCCATCGTTGCCTACCGTCCTTATATGTGTGTGTGTGTGTATATATATATATATATATATATATATATATATATATATATATATATATATATATATATGACCCTGGATATGTGTCACTGGCTGCATAACTACTCCTTCGTAATTTTATCTTCATTTTTTGTCATCATTTTTCATTGTTACGACTGTCATCAACATCCTTATCATCATCATCATTGTCACCATGATCAATATTTCTATCGTTGCCATCTATAAATTACTCTCGTAAAGATATCATCATGGCTGGGTAGCTACTCCAACTGCCTGCTGATTCGTGACGGCCGGGTAGCTGAGCGTCTTTTGGAACTGGATGGGTTATCGCAGAGGCTGGTGGAGGAGTCAAGAAGCTTTATAGCCGCCCACGCTCACGGTGACCAACCTTTCTTTCTTCTCCACGCTTTTGGCCACGTTCACACGCCCATGTTCTCCGCCAAGCACAGGAAAGGGCGTAGTCGACACGGCAGGTGAGGAAATGTCTTGGTTTGGCTGTCCTTGTATTACGCTCTTCACGTGCATTTCTTGTCACTTTACTGTTGCATTACTGTCTTCATTTACGTCTCTTGACTATCCTCGGTCAGTAATACTGCCCTCATCTGTACTTCTACTGTACTGTAGTAATGTCTTACTCTCTATGTTTTGTGTACAGTACATATATGTTGTACGTTCGTGTTGCATGACTCTCCTCATTCATTTTATATTTCCACTGTGCTGTAGTGCTTCGATACTGTCTTAATCTACATTTGTATATTACTTCAGTGTCATATTGATCTACATATAAAGTTTTTCTGTTCCTTGTTAGTCCTCACGTAAACTTTTCTATGTCTCCTAGTGTTGTATTATATACTGGTGCTGCATTAAGATCTTCATTTACACTTGTTTTTTGCATAGCCGTGGACAAAAGTTCGCATAATATTCATATCTGTTACTGTTTACTCTTCTGTGCTGGATAACAATTCCAAACAGAGGTTTAGTCTGATCCATTACCCATAGATAATTCTGATATGAAGCATAGGGTGGGAGAGTATCGGACATACGCTATGAACTGAAGAAGAAATAGCTATGCAGTAGGTGACCATTTTAACCTTGACTGTAATGTACTCTCATATCGCTAGTCACGCCCAGAGTGACGCTTCCCTTTGTTACTCCATACCTTTGGTCATTGCACACTTGCTCTTCACGAAGCATATGAAGGGGCGAATTTGACACGGCAAGTAAGAAAAAAGAATGGTCAAAGACCATCGACTGCATGAAGAGGGACTGAATTGATGTCAACTGACTGAATAAAGGATTAGCCGTGTGTGTACTAACTGGAAGAAGACTGATTATTATTGTGTATGACAACTGACTGAAGGATTAAATTCATAAATTCATGTCTACAAACTGCATAACGATCAATAATTTTAATGTTTGCTGACTGCATAAAGATGCTTAGATTCATGGCAGCGAAGAAAGATTAGATTTTTATCTGCTAACAGCAAAATGAAAAAAAGTTAACAAAGAAAGGTTTAATTTATTCCTACTGACGTAGCAAGTAATTAAACCAGACAATCTTCATTAAGAACAGTGGGTGTCAGCCTGTATACTGCAGCACATTAGTGTGCCGTGCCGATCCAGTGTATCAGAGAGAGAGAGAGAGAGAGAGAGGAGAAGAAAAACGTCTCATTTGCACCCGGTGTGTGACTAGAGCTGCTGATAATGATGCTCCAGTCTAGAGTAGGCTTGTAGATAAATGGGATTATTTTACAGGGTGGTATAAGAAAATTCAGATTTTGTTCTTCCATTACAGTTGCATATTTAACATGTTCATTAAAAGAAAATCATAGTAATATGAGACAAGCTTCAGCACAAAGTACTCAGCCTACGGAAATGATGCACCATACATCTTTCCCATCTCTTATTCTTGTTCCATTCTCTTCACTTCTCGCTGATTCAGTGAGCGCCATTCCTGTTCCACCTCTTTCAGCTGTTTCATGTTCTTTACTGTTATCCATTACTGTAGTGTCCTTTGTTCTTACACTGCTTTCTGTTTCATTTCCACTCTTAATTCTGGTCCCTGACTAAGATGAGTCTGCATCGTCAGAAGAGCTGGCTAATTAACCCACAATGTCCCACATATCAATCACTGGACACTCTTCCATCCCTGCACATCAGAGCTCAAGATCAAGAAAACTGCCTTTTCCCTGGCACCGAAGCACATATCGAAAGCTTGACTTTGGATGGCGAAACTGATGACAACTGACAAAATAAATGAGTAAATAAATAAACATAAATAAGTAGAAATATAATAAATGGCATTACTTGACATACATCATCGCATTTACACAGACAAGAAATTACTCTGTGTGCACGTATTCCTACTTCTATATTCGTCTACTTATTAAACCCTGAAGCTATAGTGACAGACACAACCATCATAAAACATGTGTTCCGGGCAGCTCAGATGATGGACATAGCCACTTTGCACTTCCTGCCAGTGCCTGAAGTCCTATCCATCTTCTGTGGTGTGCAGTGCATGATGTAGACGTATAGGAGGCAGGTGAGCTACACTGCCAGTTTCCCTTAGGAAACGGAAGGAATAGGGACAGTCATTTCTGATTCTACAGTCCACTTCGCTTCATGCCATGGGTGGCCACCTGGCCTCTGCTACCTCCACCATTGCCAAGCCACCCACTCATACAGGGAAAGAGTTGAGTGTGCGATGGGGAGAGTTTTAGAGATGACAATATTGCCATTATCAAGTGAAGAGATGTCTTCTGAAAATGGAATTACTACACAGAATATAAAGTGACGTGCCCTGACCACATTTTACTGCCCCCCAGCCTCCTCCCCATCACCTTCGCAGCTCCAGCGTGCCAACACCCTCTCGCCTCCATCCATATCACCCCAGCCTGCCACTTCGCCGGTGTGTTGGTAAGTGTAACCTATATAGTGTAAATTTTTACCTAAAGTGGTAAAAATAATACGTAGTATAGAAAAGTAAGGAAAATTTCATTATAGGGAATTAGTATTAAAGAAAGTAAAGTCTGATACTCATTTAGTGAAGTAAGGGTGTAGGAAAAAAAAATAGATATATACGTAAGATACAGAAGGTAAGGAAAGCTATAGTACTGAAAATGAGTTTTATTACCAAAGCTGCATGGTGGCTTTGTATCATCCGGTATAGAAGACAATGTTGTTTTGAAAACTGAAAGTAATCTTTTGGGGCAAGTACTCTTCAGTGGTTTTGCATCATAGTGTAACCCTTGATATAAAAACGAGCTTGAGTGAAAATGAAAGTGACCTTGTAGCATAAGCAAGAATAAAATGTTTTGACAAAAATAATTTAGAATTTAATGCATCCTGAAGTGAAATAAGAACTTAGCCCAATAAGTGTAATGTGTATGCAAGATGATGGAAGATAAGGACATTTATGGGTGTAATAAACGAGTTCAAAAAAATGAAAATAGATTTTCAAAGCATATATATATATATATATATATATATATATATGATTGGTGTGATAAATTGACGTCAGCTTGACAATGCATCTTGGATGACAATGTCAGTAATGTCCATGTGTCTGTTGTACCAGGGCCAGTGGCAGGTGAAATTATTACTTTACAATCTTAAAACTGATGCAAAATTATTTGCTTTCTTGATTTTCATCTGTATAAAGTATCATGGAAAATTGGGGGAAAAAAGCTGCATAAGCATTTGGAAATCAAGAGTTTGGAGGCAGTCCATTCCAAAAAATACCAGATATATTGTCAACATGTATTGTTGGGCAGCTGTCACAGTGTTCGTATGAATATTATTATATATATTCAAGGCCAAGCACAATGATTCTGTGTCATTTATACCCATGAAGGTTTTATTTTACAAGTTGCCAATATGTGGTTCAGGGATATTACCACCATAAACGTATAGTATGATACCTAACTCGAAGGTAAGCATTACACTGCAGCAGGTTAGGTTAGGTTAGGTTAGATTAAGTCCAGAAAAATATACTGCAACCTTGGGGTGTATTGGCAATTTGTAAAAATTTACCCCCATGAATTAGATTCCAACAGAGTAATACTTTTCCCACAGAAAAACAACTGTAGAAAATAAATTGTATACAGTTAAACTTACTGCAAATTTTTCTTGCCTTTTATTTAAATAGGTTTCCTAGAGATCCTGACCCGATAAAAGTTTGGGAAACAGCTGTGAGGAGAGAAGGTTTTATGCATGTGTAACTTTTTTCTCTTATTGTTTTTTCTGATGTGTAATTGTGTGTGTAATTTTTTTTGCCCTATGCACTGTATTTTTTATACATTTGTAGTTATATGTGTAATGTTGTTTGCCTTAAGCACTGTATTTTCTATGCATGTGTCGTTCTATGTGTAATTTTTTTGCCTTATGCGTTGTATTTTCTATGCATGTGTATTTGTGTGTGTAATTTTTTTGCTTTATGCATTGTATTTTCTACTGATGTGTAATTTAATGTGTATTTTTTCCCTTTATATATTGTATTTTCTATTCATGTGGAATTATGTTTTTTCTCTTGTTCATTGGGACAGTGCAACAACTTAAAATGTATATTTTTTTTATAACCTGTGACTTGTAAGCCCTCCTTCCATTTTTCCTTCCTTCCTCTTGTCTTTCATTCCTCTTCCTTCTGTGTACGGGTGACTCTACAGTGAGTGACAAGTCAAATGGTTTCTTGTATACTTGTGAAAGTTTACCTAAGTGATATAAGGTAAACTCAACATGTGTGAAAATTTCTATCAGCTACCAGCTAGGTCCTAATGGTTTTAAGTTTTAAAGATAGTAAAACTTAGATTATACACATGGTCAAGTGCAGAACATAATTCTTCTTAAACACATGGTCAAGTGCAGAACATAATTCTTCAGTTATTCTTTTATGACAAATAATATCCCTGCAGAGGCTTAGATCTATTTGGTATACTAAACACTATATACGGCTATAATATATCCCTTATTATTAACATCCGATTATGTACAATCTTCATTTAATTTACTCTTCTTTAAGCTCAAGTTTAACGAAATCGGACAACTGGCAATGTTACATTCATTTACACAGTCTGAATTCACTCTAAAACATGCGCCACTATTACACTCTGGACAGTTCCAAGATGGCGGCCATGCAGATGCATCGGCGCTGTAATGAAGAATGGGCGATGTGGCATCTAGGTATATTTATATCTATGGTTCCCCCTCCCACACACTGTATGGCACAGTGTCACTCTGGAACAACCAGGTGAATTATGCGAAGAAAATGAGCAGGCTGGTTGTACATGGAGTTTGAGAAGGGCAGGTGATGACGAGCAGAATGGGCTAGTGGGACAAAGGGGAAGTGCGGGCAAGTGCGAATGAGCAGCCCCACCTGACCCAGGCTGGCATGCTGCCAGCTCGCACTATATGGGTAGCGTTAACCAGTCTCTTGTGCCCTGCCCCTTTCTAATGCCCCACCCTCTTCCAGCTCTACTCGTTGCTAATTGGCTGAGATAATTCTTCTTATTGGCAGAATTATGAGCCTTACTACAAAATATTATCGCATTATTTTCTTTTACTTTGAATTCATTTCTGTATGACAAAGAGAGCACAAAAATTTGCTAACTGAATCAAAATCAGTTTGAAAAGAACCAGCCCACCTCCTCCCGCGACTGCAGCTGAGTTTTGGCGCCGAGAAAGTTCGGAGCTTGGCAATAACACATCTCAGCTGTGCCCCTATTACCATTAAACATATAAACTCATCTGTCTGACATGTCTGGTAAGTTACATTATCATAACCATATTGCAAGTTCCTTATTTATTTCCTTCATTAATTTCCTTAAAATTAAAGGGTTCGATTACAGAAGTAGGAAAACGAAATGTCATTGGCTTCACCTACCCGATATAGTAGCTTACATAAACTGTATTCCATCTTTCTCATCGTAATACTGTCCTTAGGCTACATTAAAACGATTACAGTATATGTATTTGTATTTTCCTATAAAGGACACATGGGCGTCATCCAAGGGAGGAAAAAAGGGAAATGCCCCTCCCCCCACTTTTCAATCAGGGAGGGACAGTAGTAATACGAGATGTCAGGATAATGTTAGAAATTAAGTACGGTATAGCGAACTTGATTTATAGCCAAGTGTGCTTTTGCTTAATATTTATGACGAGAGAGAGAGAGAGAGAGAGAGAGAGAGAGCGTGTCTCCCAAACGAAAGGTTAAAGGCATGTAGGCTAATAATTATTTTTATCAACAGTGTTGTATAAGAAATTTGATTCTATACACGTGAATTCATTGAAATCTTATAGAGGGAAGAGGGTTATGTGTGTGTGTGTGTGTGTGTGTGTGTGTGTGTGTGTGTATACCAAATATAAAGAAAAAAGTCGAAACACTAAGGTCTTTGTAGACGGTAAACCTTTTTATTTTCATACAGGGAACTTTCGTTACTTTACAAACCTTTTAGGCCGATAACGTTCCTTGGTACTTTTTTCCAACATCCTTTACTGCAAAACATATATCCTAGTCAAATGGAAAAGATATTATTGCAGTTAAAGGGTTAATTAAATGTTTTGTTGCTTCGATTAGCGAGAGCGCCTAACACGTTTATCCAACGCTGGCATGGCAAGACTGGCATTCATCACGTCCCAGAACTCACACTCGGGCCGATGTTAGAGCGGGCAGGGCCAAGGGGGCGGGTCACAAGAGACTCGGCTAACGCTACCTGTATAATCACCAGCTCATCAGCTCGTACCAATGCAGCTTGCTGCAACCTCA
>NC_136969.1:20759925-20764925 GCF_032717465.1 Coenobita brevimanus | reverse complement strand
TTAACTTTCCTGGCTTCCTCCTCTCTACACACTGTCCCCAAATTCATTCACCACTGACCTTGCAACTCCCATTCATCTTCACTCAACAATACCTGCCCATCATCAGCAAACAGCAACACCGGAAGCTTCCAAATCTCACCCTCATTCATTAGGTGTGCCACCCCCACATCCACTGCCCTACCTTGACACTCTCCTTTACAACCCCATCCATATATATATTAAACAGCCATGGAGACATCATACACCCCTGTTTCCAGTCCCACATTGAGGATCAAAGAACTCACTCAGCTCACCATCCACTCGCACCGTAGCCCTAGCTCCCTCGTACATACTCTTCACAGCACTCAACACTTTCCCCTCCCTCCATTATGGTTCTTAATGCCACCTTCCACACTTACACTTGCCTATCTATTCTGTCATAAGCTTTCTCCAAAGTCCATGAAGGCAGCATACACTTTCCTTTCCCTTCTCTAGATAACTTCTCCACTAAACATCTTAGAACAAATATCCAGTCTACATACCCTTTTCCTACCTTCCTAAATCCCCCTTGTTTCTTCTCCAACTAGCTCCTCTGTCATATGCCTAACCCTATCAATGAGATGTTCTACCATATCATTTTACCAGTCACACTAAGAAGGCAAATACCCCTACAGTTTACACACATACTTTACCTCTCTCCCCTTTTCCCTTTGTATAAGAGGAACAATTATCCACCTGATTTCCCAGTCCTCTCCCAGAACCCTTCCCTCTTCCCAAGCCAATCGTACACAACTTCCATATCCACTCCACAACAATCTCACCCCCATACCTAAGCATGTTTCACCACACACTCCATCAATTCTGAGGCCTTTCCCAGCTTAATCTTCTTCATCCTTCCACTGCTTCCGACCTACTGATCTCTTCCTCCCTCCTCTCATCTCACTTCTTTCTCCAAGCCATTCCCCAACCACTTATGCTCACACTGCTCTCACTCTCTACGATTCAACTTAAATCCTCCAAGTGCTCCTTCCATCTCCCTCAATTTCTCTCTCTTCTAACCACCAACAATCTATTATTCCTATCTCCTTTCACTCTCCTACTGTTTCCCCTTTCACACTGCCTTACTTTCTATTTCACACTCCTTCCAAAACAATTTCTTACTCTCCCTCCATTTCACACACTCAGATTCTCTCCCAAACTCTTCTAATCCACTTTCTTCTTACTCTCCTTCACCAGTCTCTTTTAACCTCCCTTCTCCTGCTCACATATACCTCTCTCTCTTCTCTCTCTCAATCTTCTCCCCTACCATCTACTCGCCAACCATTCACCATATGCCTTCTTCTTCTTGTTCCACAGCTCGTTTCACCTCATCAGACTTCCACCACGCTGTCCCTTGCACACCCTTGCATCTCCTCACCTCACTCCATAAAAGCACACCTCTGTACACACTGTATCTCTTCCGTGAGATATCTTACGTCTTCCACCTCTACCATCTGCTCCTAAGCTCACTTACCTTCTCAACAATCCACTTCTTCCACTAATATCTTGCTGCTTATACTCTGTCATTTTCTCACTATCTTTGCAATTTTCCCACTCCTTCCTCACGGAGCTGCTTCCTCTACTGTCTTCCCCTTCATCTCCTCAACCACTTTCTTTGCAGCTCTACCTTGGCCATCACTAAGTGATGGTCCGAGACTCCTTTCCCCCACCCTCTCCACACCCACTTGCATCCAACACTTGTCTTCTCATTAGCTCATCCACACACACGTAGTCTATCATTGCCTTTCGTTCAACAAGATTCACCATCCATCCTCCTCATTACTCTCCATGTATACTGGTGGATCATCTTATGACAGTAGGTGTTGACTGTTGCCAGCGCGCCTTACCAGCACAGATGTCCACCAAAGCATTACCATTCTCATCTCTGCTTCAGCTGGCACACCCACTGACCAACCACTCCATCCACTCTTTACATTCCCACACTTTGCCATTCATGTCTCAGATCAACAGCACTCTTTCGCTCCTCTCAAACTCAGTCCATACATGCTTCTACTCTCGCCAAAACTCATCTTTCCATCTCTTGCTCAGTCTCGATCCTCTGTTGGAGCATGCACATATACTCTAATCGCCCATGCTTGCTTTACACACCTACTTTCATCCCTCACCCATACAATCTTCTTGCACGCCCATTGTTCCATACTCTCTTATATTCTCCTTCCACTTCCTTGCTTATCATCAGACATACTCCCTCTCTTGCCCTCTCATTCTATTACTGACTCCAGCACTTATACCTACACCGTATTCCCATTCTCTCCATCCTTTCACCTTACCATTTAGTATTCAGTCAAATCCACATGTATATCCTTTTGCATCCTCAAGCACCTGGACAATCTCTCTCTCACTTCATCATTCATTCCTCTCTACATTCCATGTTTCCCACTCTCAGAATGTCCTTTGTCGTTCCTTAATCGTCAACGTATGAATGAAGATCATCAGGGTTCCAGGAGCGCTTTGTTTGCTTTTTTTAAGTTAGATTTCTTTTTACGAAGGTGGGGCACTGACCCACCACCAACCCTTTCAGTCGCCTCGTACGACAAGCAGGGATACTGGGGGAGTATTCCTTTGAAACCCCTACCCCAGGGGAAAATATTGACTAGGGATTCCAGACAGCGCTTGCAACTGCTGTGCAGTACAGCAGCTTACGAAGTCAGCCATTTAGGCTGATCATTCTGTAACATGCCTAATGGCTTGTATGTTGATATTTACTGTTCATCAACAATTGGTCACATATACATGTCAATGGCTGTAGAAATGAAGGCTGAAAAAAAAAATCACTGTAGTCCACAGGGTCCATTCAATGTCTGTCTCTTGCTGTCTAGGATAAAGCTGCCGGGTGCTTCTCAATGATTTTCATTGTAGAGCTGAAGTTGTGACTCATTTTTTTTTTTGTCAAAAAGGCCACTGTTTTCTAGAATCAGAGCAACGCCACGTTCAGCATGATCATTTACCACTTTGATGGCTCCGACACTCTTTGCAGCTTCCTGGAAGTTTTCCCGTGTCTCCCACATGTCTAGATCAACGTCGGGAAATTTGTCTCGAAGGACCATTATTTCAAACAGAGTCATCCTCTTGACTGAGGCAAAACCTTCAGGGGTCTGGTCCCTGAATGACTATACATTGACACTAATTCGTTTGCCATATGACCCTGGTCAACTTCATCATCCTTTTTCATGGCGCTCACTGCATCAGCTTGTTTGTTGGAGCACTTACTTGGCTGTTCAAAAAGGGCCAGTCCACCTAGTTCCGGTGATACTGGTACTACAAGTAATTAGAAAACTTCAGTGCTCTAGCGTTTGATATTGCATGGTTGATTTTGAGTAGTAAATTCAGAAGTGATGTCAACAGCAGGAAGTTGTTTTATGGAGCATTGGCTTTGCTCGAGGCCATTATCTAAGCCTTCAGAGATAAACACATACAATAAAAACACGAGACCCTCTTGATTTCCCTTTTCCTCTTTCTTTCTTCGGAGTAAATTGTACGGCTTATCCAGATCTTCCGAGGAATGAATGGCAACTTTAGACATCCAATGCTGACGCATGGTTTTATGGCCCGGAGTGTTCACATGAATCGGACTCTTCTTACCAAAATCTTCAAGAAAGAGGAAAACACGAAATCTGCATAGAGTAACGTAGCCAAAAAGATGACTATAGAGAATTTTTAGAATTGGTCATTGTGTCCTTCTTGGAGCTGTTCCAGCACGAGGAATCCGATTCATGGCACCTGGAGACACGCACCATGCTTGCATTCGATTGTCTAAAGTCATTTATTCCTTGAAGATCTCAATGTAACTTATTTGGAGAATTCACCCTGACACCGAAAGAGGGGAAAGGGACTAAGGAGTGTGCAGTTTTGCAGTACAGGGAGTTATTTGAAGGTTTGGATAATGAGTCTCCTGGCAGCGAATACTCCATACAACAACTTCCCTGTTGTTGATATCACTTCTGAACTGCACCACATTCAACACTGCAAATATCAAAGGCAACAACACTTAGAAAATTTTCTATTCCACTTGTGATACCCTTACAGGAACTGAACAGTTCGATTGGCCTTTTTTGGCAGCGAAGTAAGTACTCCAACAAAGAGAAGCTGATCGTGAGCGCCATGAAAAAGTGATGAGGTTGACCAGGGTCTTAAACAACGAATCAGTCGTCAATGTATATGTAGTCATTCAGGGGACCGAGACCCCTGAAGGTTTTGTCTCCCAGTCAGAGAAGATAACTCTCTTTGAGAATAATGGTGCTTCGAGACACCTTTCTTGACGTTTGATCAAGAACACATGCTGGCAGACACGAGAGCACTTTCAGGAAGACAGCATAGCTGAAACAAACCTGACACACTATCAAAGTGAAGTAAGCCGCGATCATGCTGAACAATGACGTTGCTCTCAACTTCAAGAATACAGCGACCTTTTGGCAAAAGACGAGTAACAGCTTCAGATCTTATTAAAAATCTTGAGAAGCGCAACAACTTCATCCAGACAGCAAGAGACGAGGCATAATGATTGGACCCTGTGAATTACATCGATTTTCTCTGCATTTCTACAGCCATTAAGACCAAGGTAATTAATATGGCAAATTGTTGATAGAACATAAATATCAACATCATCCATTAATGGCGTGTTTCACAACGATAAGAACAATGTACAGAATTTGTTGTTTCTGCATTTTTTGTTAAATTATTTGCCCATTTTTTTGGAAATATTAAAGATATTTATTTCTGTGTTTAACAATTTATTATTGCATTTTTTTGTAGATATTAAACAAGAAGGTTCAAAAATTTTTACAAATGTTTTTTGCTGAAGTGGGACATTATAAAAAGATAAGAACTAGGAAAAAATTTAATCTTTTAAGCTCCACCCGAGTGTCCATATACGTCTTTTTATGTCTTCTTGCCATCTGACTATTTTCATTAGGTTTAGGATTTTTTTCAACCTGTAGGAGTTGTGATATCTTTAATAAACT
>NC_136969.1:20691721-20759825 GCF_032717465.1 Coenobita brevimanus | reverse complement strand
AAGTAGGTAGAGGTGTAAGATTACAGTGAGACGTGTTCTGAATAACAGACTTGGCTGTAGGAAGGAGCAGTACAAATAGTGTTGTTTTGTAGAAGCAAACCATCGTTTAGTCAGGATAATTTGTGTAGGTCATAAATCTTTTGGATTAAACATTGTTCTGTCTTGTCACGTCTTATTTACACTCACCAACCTCAACCCAGTGCGGTGAGGTGATGTCGACTCACTACTCCCTCATGACACTATTATTAAATCGTCTCTCCAAATACTCACAATTCTCGAACACCTACTTAGCAACTGTCTCCAATGGTTTCCGTGTCCAACGTGTGCCATTTGTTAATCATTGTCTGTCGGTCGTGTATTGTATTTGAATAAAGTGTAGATGGAAGTAACGTTTGATTATGTGTTAGTTTCGTAGCAGGTTTACTTTTACCCATTCTTTTACTATTGTTTTAGCACTTTAATGAATGAAATGAGACCCACTGTACTGGTTTGTTAACGGCGAGAACAGGAGCGCGTCGGAGGACAAACGCGGAACCGGATGGCATGATTGTGGCAGCAGCTGAAGCAGACCCTCACACTAACGCCGCGACTATCGCACAGAACCTACAGTTGCATGTCAGCGCTATGAATGTAAGGTGCAGACTGCACGAGAGGGGTATACAAAACAGAATTCCTGCACAGAAGGAGAAACTAACTAATGCTCACAGAACCGGGAGGCTGGAATTTGCACAACTCCATGTTGAGCGAGACCTTGAGTTCTGGGGACGTCCAGTATTCACAAATGAGAAAGTATTCTCCTCTACTTCTTATGGCCAAGGCCATTGCTGAAGAGTAAATAACACAAGGTATACTTATTAATTGTTAGTTAATAAGCTGCAGCCTAACTGCTTGTGGAGGACTTTGGTGGAGGACTATAAATGTGGCTATACGATACAGGGACAGAGATGTAGTGCAGTCGCAAAACTGAGTGTGAATGGGTCTGGAGACGTTTTACAATGCACCAGGACCTGCAGCCAGATAATTATGTTGCAGTAAATAATGGAGATGAAAACAGCAGGTTTTTCACAATTATGTATCAACTGTAACTGGGTAAGTTATTTATGATATTTACTTACCTAAATGTTACGTTAACCTGATTTATAAACAATAAATAGTTATGATGTATTGAAATATTTAAACTTAACCAGTTTGCCCAATTTGCACATGAACATAATCATGTGCATTAATTCCCTTAATGTTCTGTAAATGATTACCACCCTGGAGATTACGTAATGAAATATGTAATACTTAATACCCAACAGTTCATCACATTTAGATAACAAATCCGTATGCAAAAACAATTACATAAAAAAAACAAATACAGTTTCAAATACCTCAGTTGAAGAAAAATAGCTCCAGGTATAACAAATAATGTGGCATGCTAAAATCTTAGTTTTCTTTACGGAGGTAACAGATATTCAAATGGAATATTCAATTAATATGTCAATATTGACAGTGTTGGTTCAACTGCGGTCTAGCGGTATTAAGTGTTCCATGCCTGGTAAATGGTCGTGAAGTGTGGACGAGGTGGTAATTATGGATGGTCTGCCGGTTTACGCATGAACATTATATTGCTGGTCAGGCGAAAAGGGATTTATGGACTAATACATATATGAATACAGAATGCTTATGCACAGTTTTAGGCGTAATATACAGGAAAAATGCACATACGTCAATAATCCACTATCTCGTAAAATGCTTGCCGATACGAGCGTCGTAACATCATGGAGGTAGCTCGTTCTGGCAACGTCACCTGCAATGTGTGGGGCTGGATATCGCTGCATGGTGCAGGTGACGTGTTCCAAATTGAGGGGCGCTTCGCAGCAGATAAATACATCGAGATGCTTGAAGAGTCCTTCTTGCCATCCCTTCGTGAGAAGGATTTTCCGTTTCCACCTGGGCCCATGCTGTTCGTACAAGACAGGTGTCCCGTCCACGGCTCGCACAGTTCGACGCTGGTTTGACGAACAGGATCACTTTTCATCTCCTGGAAGTGCCCACCAAAAGAGCTGAAATGAATGTAATAGAACACGTTTGGGCACAGATGGCAAACACTTGGGATATGGCACAGGAGAGGAATAACCGGGAGCTCATGGCACACGTTTCTGAATCGTGGGAGACCTACAGACGCCGACCAGAGATGGTGCGTTGTCTTGTTACGTCAGTGCCAGGGAGACTGCGCGTCGTTATTGAAATGGGTGGGGGTTGGACTGGCTATATAATAAACTCTTGTATTAAGTAGTTTTTGTTTTCTTACGGTTTCCTTACAAAGGTTAATTCTCACGGTTATCAGAAACATTCCATTTACACACTAGTGAATGTTAATCATAAATATCTCAGTGTTGCTGGGTATGTGATAGCAGTCATAAGCACTGTTTGTGTAATAAGGATGAGGCACCATCCTCCCCTCCCCCCCGTTCTTTTTATTTCCTGGAATTTCATTACTAACTAACCACTGCTATCGTAAATACTTAATAGTTGCAACTGGAGAGGTCAAAGATTCATGGAAATACTGAGCAACAGGTGTTGAAAGATATCCTCCCAATTACAGTATACAGTATCAGGTAAAGTTTTAGCATGTTATATTCTCCTTCACCTATCATGTGAAATTTACGCATGTCATATTCTCCCAAATATGATGTCCTATAATTATGCATTCGATCATGATTCTAATGTGTTCATATATATTAGCCGTTGTTTTCCAGTGCACTGCACCTATTCCAACATGAGTAGACGGAACGGTGTCATAAGTCAGATATAAATAATAAATATAAATGCACCAAGCATTTCATATTCCAAATAAGTAACCTACCAAATGAATCACTGTATCTGACAAACAAAACCTAGTGACATAAGCGGACATTTAGAGACGGTAAACGGGATCATGATACATTTTTCTTATATTACACACACACACACACACACACACGAACCTAAACATGCAAGGCACACGCGCCCGCTCGGCAACTAACAGACCCCCTCGATGGCAACACCATCGGAATCACCTGATCTTTGACAGTTCCCTACAAAACACGAATTGTTCATAGTATGGTAACGACCTGTTACATTAAGCTATGTATATTAGTGTAAAGTGCTGTCATAGATCCTATGGAGATTATTATATACACTGATATGTTTATTCTCTCTCTCTCTCTCTCTCTCTCTCTCTCTCTCTCTCTTTCTGTGTGTGTGTGTGTATTTATATATATATATATATATATATATATATATATATATATATATATATATATATATATATATATATATATATATATATATATATATATATATATATACATATATATATATATATATATATATATATATATATATATATATATATATATGTATATATATATATATATATATATTATACTATAATAAACCATTGCCTTCTATTACTTAACTCACTAACCGCCTCTCATCCCTCTTGTCTTTCTGCCCTTCCCCCACCCCCTCCCCCTATCCCCAGTATGCCTACTACCCGCCTCACACGCCAGCCAGGTCTCCACTCCCTCTCTCCCCCGCATGTTCGATACTGTGAAACTCTGAACCCGGGTCACCCACAGGATTTGCAACGCTGATTGTACTGTGAAATTGTGTGCGCGGCTGTACCTGTACATTAACTTTTCCCAGTATCATTCTGTGATCTGAATCTAGAAAAACTGATGATATAGCTTTGACATCTGCAAATATATTCTTACTGTTAGTTAACATCAGGTCAATCATTGATTTGTCACTCTCTTCCTGCAGTCTTTCGTTATATCTGTACCAGCTCCATTTGTGATTATCTTTATGTTGGTAAAGGAATTTATTATAGATAAATTATTTAGTATGCAGAAGTCAGTAGCTCGCTCTCCTTCCTATTACCATCTCCCACGCCAAACGCTCCAATCACGTTTGTCAGCTTTCTTTCCCTACTAACATGTCCATTCATGTCTCCCGTCACAGGTACATTTTCTACATTTGCACTTTGATCCAGTGTATTCTGTAGAATATTATAAAATTTTTATTTTTCACGATTTGGTCTTCCCTATTGTGTTGTATTACCTTGAAAAATTTTATTTATATATATTTCAGTTGTATTGTTACTGTATTATTCTTTCATCAATATATGTCACTTTAGTAATATACTCTGCAGTTTCGGGGTTCACTATCACTACCACTCCATGCATTTTATCATTTCTCCCACTCCACATAATTTGATAACTATAATGTATAGTTTTTCTGCCTTCTTCCTGGAATCGAATTTCACAAACACCAAGCACTTTCAAGTTTCTCTCCTTCATAATTTTGACAATTTCTTCTTCCTTCTCCATCATTGTCGACACATTTATTGTAGCAATCCGTAAACCTAGTCCATTATGTCGTTCATGTGTCATCAACTGGTTAATCCGCGGATTCCGAGGCAAGGTATGCATATCTTGAGCAAGATTACAAGAGCTGGTGGCTTGCTAGGCTTATCTCAGCTCTGAAGGACCACCAATTAGTCACTCCTGAATAACTGTTGTCCTCCATACGGATTCCAGAATCTCTAGACGGGTTCCGGACAGTTAATCCAGTCGGTGGGGCCGCAACACCTCTACGAGGATAAGTGGTCCCTTGTCCTTTAGCTCTAGGAAGTGGAACCTCTTTATAAATAGAAGAATATGTGCTTGAGTCTTTCAGAGTATTTTCTGAGGTTCATGGTGATGAAGAATCCAGATTTGGTTTATTTCTATCACTTGACTGACATACCATAATCTCCAGTCATGAGTACTCATGTTACCAGCCACGGTTTTACAGCTGCTAGTATTCATTTGGGATTAGGCATTTTCAGTCAGAAATTCAAACCTCTGAGTCATTTGCAGCATTAATAACAACGAGGAAGACATTTCTAATGTTGGTTTGGAGTTACCAGCATCTTTGGAGTTACCGTCATATGCTGTCTAATTTTCTTTTTCATGTTACCAAAACACTCATACACTGTTGACATTAATTATATAAAACATCGAATTTATGTAATGCTTCCTTGTCTTCATATTTAAACGCATTCACAAATATTATAGTACATCAAATATGCTGGAAGTATCACAGAAACATCTATGATAAATACTTTCTAGGTTCTAAGTCGGCCATTTCTTTTCAAGATCGACGATGGCAGCCATCTTGGATTTGAAGATACAGTTTGTGTCCATGAAAGTTTTTGTTCCTATGGTTCTAAAGTACTCCACTCCAAAATGATTCATTGCACGAAGTAAAAGAGCACGTAGCGTGTTATCTAAAATAATCGCCATCATTACAGCTCTTTCTTTTTTGAAGTGTTCACTCATGTCATCATGGTACTTCATACAGTCCCCAGGATCCCTACGTCACAATCATCACCCTTTCAATCCACATCATATTTACCCGTCTCATGCGCCTCATTGTCACAAGACAGGCAGTTCGTCAACATCCCGCCATCTTAGAAAATAAATATGTAAGTCGGAGCACATGGCAGAACAGACTGGGTTCTGCTGTTTACACAGTTCACTCCAGATGAACTTGGGGAAAAAGCAACAACAACAACAACAGCAACAGTAACAACAACAGTAACGCCCAACAGCACTCCCTCTCGCTTGTCCATGGCATTATAGTTGTGTGAAAATTTTAATAAGCATCAATTATAATTTTTCCTTTTGTAGTAGATAATAAATCTTTTTACGAATTCATTATGTACTCCATACGCGTCAAAAAGTGGGTTGGTGGAGGGTTAGTGCCCCTCCCCGTGAAACAACTAACTCAAAGTCAAATGGCCACCCTTTACGGGAATTTGGCGTCTGGCAATAGATAGATAGATAGATAGATTATGCAGTCTTATCTCTGTCACCATGTTGCTGTTGCCCCTGACTCAGCTGAATGTAAACCCAGTGAACTGCAGACTAAATTTGTCCTTCTGCATCCTCGATCCTCCATTCACGGCACCGGGAGGGATTTGAGGAGGCTTGTATAAACGGGCTTGCGGTATGAACGTGTCCCTCTCCAGTACATCTCTCTCCGAGTTGCTGTTGTAACCCCATGCAGACTCATTTGCATGTGAATCCAGCAGGCCACAGGAGAGTCCCGAGATATCTTTAACTGGAGTTATTCTGATTTTTTTTCCCTGTGATGAAGAAGTGCATTGAAGTGAATATGTGTGTTTCTGGTGCGAAGGGGTGCAGTGCAATGTGGGCATAGTGAAATGTCTATAGGTAGTGATTTGTGTTGTTACTAAATTGATAGCCACGTCGTACTTGATCAAGTGTTGTCTAATCTTTCAAGATAGCGACGTTTTTGAGGACTGGTTGTCTGATGGTGGTTCATGAAGGATGCTGTTTGACTGGAGATTTTAATGGGTGTATTAGCCCTGGGGGTAGGGGGGTTTTGTTCAAGAATACTCCCCCAGTATCCCTGCTTGTCGTAAAAGGCGACTAAAAGGGTTGGCGGAGGGTTAGTGCCCCTCCCCGGAAAACAGCTAACTAAAAAGACAAACAAGAAGCCTCGGACAAGGACTGACCAAAAGATGAAGACCAAGGACCGGACAAAGGAAATGGTAATCGGAACGTGGAATGTAAGGGGAGCGAATGGTGAGGTGAAAGAGAGAGAGATTTTCCAGGTGCTTGAGGGTGCGAAAGTTGATGTATGCGGAATAACTGAAACGAAATGGAGAGGTGAGAGTGAGAGAGAATGGGAGTATGGATGGGGTATATGTGCAGGAGTAGGTGAAAATGAGAGGGAAAAGAAGGAGTATGTATAATTGTGAGTAAAAGATGGAAGAAGAGCATATGAGAGTATGGATCAGTTGGCTCAAAGATTGTGTGGGTAAGATTGAAAGTTGGAATACAAATGTGGGCGATTGTATGTGTGTATGCGCCAACACAAGATCGTGCAAGCAGAGTGAGAGAAGAGTTCTGGACAAATGTGAAAATGTGCATGGAAAAGTTTGGAAGGAATGAGAGAGTGTTTTTGATCGGTGATATGAATGGTAAAGTAAGGAATGTGAAGGTGGATGGAATAGTTGGTGAGTGGGGTGTGCCTGCTGAGATAGATGAGAATGGCAGTGTGTTAGTGGACATTTGTGTTGGGAGGGGGTTGGTGATAGCCAATACCCTCTTCAGGCACAAAATGATCCACAGGTATACATGGTGAGTGATGAGAAGGGTGGGTGGTGAACTCAATGAAAGGAAGGCGATGATTGATTATGTATGTGTGGATGAAAGGATGCGAAAATGTGTAATGGATGCAGGAGCTTATAGAGGTTGGGGGAGTGGACTTTCTGACCACTACATGGTGGTGGCCAGAATCAAGATCCAATTAGGATGGAGAAATAGAAGAAGGGAAGGACGGGAAGAAGGAGTATTTGTAAGGAGAATGGAAAGGTTACAAGAGGATGAGAAAAAGGCAGAGTATAAGAGAGAAGTGGAGGAACGATTGGGCAACTATGAATTAGACCAGATGGGGGACGTGGAAGGTGTGTGCAGGATATTTACAGAAGAAATATGTGCAGCATGTGATGCGGTGTTTGGGATGAAGAGAAGACGGAGGGGTGTGCAAGGAACAGCGTGGTGGAATGAAGAGGTAAGACAGGCTGTGGCACAAAAGAAGAAAGCATACAATGAATGGATGAGAAATAGGGGCGTGGAAGATGTTGAGAGGCGGAAGAGAGAGTTATATGTAGAAAGAAAGTGAGAGGTGAAAAGATTAGTAAGATAGAGTAAGAAGAGAGCGGATGAGGAATTTGGAAGGAACTTGAGTGTAAAGTGGAGGGACTGTAAGAAAATGTTCTGGAAAGAGGTGAAAAGAGTAAGACAGGGTGGAAGTGAAGTTAGCAGGGGAGTGAAAGATAAAAATGGTAGATTACTCGTGGAGAAGGGAGAAAAAGTGAGCAGATGGAGAGAACACTTTAAGGAATTGTTGAATACAGAGGATGGAAGTAATGCGAGTATAAGTGGCTGGGGAATGGCTGGGAGAAGGAGGGTGGTGAGAAGACAGGAAGAAATCAGTAGGTAGAAGTTGTGGAAGCAATGAAGAAAGTTAAATTTGGGAAATCCCCAGGAATTGATGGAGTGTGTGGTGAAATGCTGAAGTATGGGGTAGAGATAGTAGTAGAATGAATGTGGAAAATGTGCAGATTGGCCTGGGAGGAAGGTAGAGTCCCGGAGGATTGGAAGTCAGGTATAATTATTCCCTTGTACAAAGGAAAATGGGAAAAAGAAGTGTGTGGTAATCATAGAGGCATCTGTCTTCTTAGTCTGTCTATCTATCTATTGCCAGACGCCTCAATCCTGTTTGGGATGGCCACAAACAAATCGCCTCCAAGTCGCCCTGTCCTTCGCCATTTCACTGCCCTGCTCCCAACTCACACCCCCCTCTCTCATATATCTCTCCACCTCATCCCTCCATCTCATCCTCTGCCTCCCCCTTCCTCTTCCCCCCTCCACCTCACTCACATACACTCGCTTCGTCAGTCTTTCACCCTCCATACTCTCCACATGGCCAAACCACGTCAGTGTGTTCCTCATAACGCTTCCTATCACATCCACATCCAAACCACAACGCTCCTTTATATCCTCATTCGTCAGCCTGTCTCTCCATGTGACTCCACAGGCTCCTCTTAAATAACTCATTTCCACTGCTCTCACTCTTGACTTGTGTCCTTCCAACAACATCCAAGCTTCACTTCCATACGTTAGAGTTGGTATCACAATACTGTCATGTAATAACTTTTTCACTTCCATGCTCACTTCCCTGTTTCTTATCACTGCTTTCAAAGAACCAGCAACCTTTCTTCCCTTTCAAGCACTTCACCCTCCAAACCTCCATCCTTACTCATCACACTACCCAGGTACTTAAATGTACTCACATTTTCCAATTCCTCACCATGCAACCTCGCTGTACATTCACAGACTTCACCTCTCTCAAAGACCATCACTTTACTCTTCCCTACATTCACCTTTAGATTCCGTTTCTTACACACTCTCCCAAACTCATCCACCAAGCCTTGCAGCTCCCCTTCGTCTTCACTCAACAACACAGTATCATCTGCAAACAACAGTACAGGGAGTTTCCAAACACTATCCTCTCTCACCAGGGCCACTCCAACATCCACTACCCTACCTTGTACCTCTTTTATTACCCCATCCATGTACAGATTTAACAACCATGGAGCCATGACACATCCCTGTTTCAACCCAACTTTCAAAGAGAAAAATTCACTTAGTTCACCATCCACACGCACTGCAGCCTTCGCACCATCGTACATACTCTTCACAGCATTCAACAACTTCCCATCTACTCTATATATTCTTAACACTTTCCACAATCCTTGTCTATCCACCCTGTCATATGCTTTCTTCAAATCCATGAAAGCCGCATACAACTTCTTTCCCTTCTCAAGAAACTTTTCCACTAAAGATCTAAGAATGAATATCTGATCTACACAACCTCTTCCCTTCCTAAAGCCTCCCTGTTGTTCTCCAACTAATTTCTCTGTTCTTTCTCTAACTCTGTCAATAAGTATCCTACCATACACTTTTCCTATTATACTAAGAAGACAAATGCCCCTATGATTACCACACACTTCTTTTTCCCCTTTTCCTTTGTACAAGAGAATAATTATACCTGACTTCCAATCATCCGGGACTCTACCTTCCTCCCAGGCCAATCTGCACATCTTCCACATCCATTCTACTACTATCTCTCCCCCATGCTTCATCATTTCACCACACACTCCATCAATTCCTGGGGCTTTCCCCGATTTAACTTTCTTTATTGCTTCCATAACTTCTATCCTACTGATTTCTTCCTGTCTTCTCACCTCGCTCCTTCTCCAGCCATTCCCCAGCCACTTATACTCGCATTACTTCCATCCTCTATGTTCAACAATTCCTTAAAGTGTTCTCTCCATCTGCTCACTTTTTCTCCCCTCTCCACTAGTAATCTACCATTTTTATCTTTCACTCCCCTGCTAACTTCACTTCCACCCTGTCTTACTCTTTTCACCTCTTTCCAGAACATTTTCTTACAGTCCCTCCACTTTACACTTCTTAGTATAATAGGAAAAGTGTATGGTAGGATACTTATTGACAGAGTTAGAGAAAGAACAGAGGAATTAGTTGGAGAAGAACAGGGAGGCTTTAGGAAGGGAAGAGGTTGTGTAGATCAGATATGCATTCTTAGATATTTAGTTGAAAAGTTTCTAGAGAAGGGAAAGAAGTTGTATGTGGCTTTCATGGATTTGGAGAAAGCATATGACAGGGTGGATAGACAAGGATTGTGGAAAATTTTAAGAATATATGGAGTAGATGGGAAGTTGTTGAAAGCTGTGAAGAGTATGTATGATGGTGCTAAGGCTGCAGTGCATGTGGATGGTGAACTGAGTGACTTTTTCTCTTTGACGGTTGGGTTGAAACAGGGATGTGTCATGTCTCCATGGTTGTTAAATCTGTACATGGATGGGGTAATAAAAGGTGTACAAGGTAGGGTAGCGGATGTTGGAGTGGCCCTGGTGAGAGAGGGTAGTGTCTGGAAACTCCCTGTACTGTTGTTTGAAGATGATACTGTGTTGTTAAGTGAAGACGAATGAGAGATGCAAGGCTTGGTGGATGAGTTTGGAGAGTAAGAAACGGAATCTAAAGGTGAATGTAGGGAAGAATAAAGTGATGGTCTTTGAGAGAGGTGAAGTCAGTGAATGTACAGCGAGGTTGGATGGTGAGGAATTGGAAGATGTGAGTACGTTTAAGTAGTTGGGTAGTGGGATGAGTAAGGATGGAGGTTTGGAGGGTGAAGTGCTTGAAAGGGTACAGCAGGGAAGAAAGGTTGCTGGTTCCTTGAAAGCAGTGATAAGAAGCAGGGAAGTGAGCATGGAAATGAAAAAGTTACTACATGATAGTATTGTCATATCAACTCTAAAGTATGGAAGTGAAGCTTGGACGTTGCTGGAAGGACACAAGTCAAGAGTGAGAGCAGTGGAAATGAGTTATTTAAGAGGAGCCTGTGGAGTCACATGGAGAGACAGGCTGACAAATGGGGATATAAAGGAGCGTTGTGGTGTGTATGTGGATGTGATAGGAAGCGTTTGGAGGAATACACTCAGGTGGTTTGGCCATGTGGAGAGGATGGAGAGTGAAAGACTGTCGAAGAGAGTGTATGTGAGTGAGGTGGAGGGGGGAAGAGGGAGGGGGAGGCCGAGGATGAGATGGAGGGATGGGGTGGAGAGGTATATGAGAGAGGGGGGTGTGAGTTGGGAGAGGGGCAGTGAAATGGCGGGGGACAGGGCGACGTGGAGGCGATTTGTTTGTGGCCACCGTGAACGGGATTGAGGCGTCTGGCAATAGATAGATAGATAGAAAGCTAGCCTTATGTTCATATATTGTTTGTGAGGAAGGATGCAATTACGGCAGCTTATACTGTAGTGGGAGGTTATTAGTTGTTTGTTTGTATCTTTGTAGCAGGGATGTTGAAACAGCTGCATAGATGGAATGTATCCAGTGGAAGCATTGAGCTTTTTGCTTCTCATAATGATGTGGTTTTCATTACTCCCACGCTTGCGAAACAATAGGTGATATGTTCTCAGCGAAGTGTGTGTGTGTGTGTGTGTGTGTGTGTGTGTGTGTGTGTGTGTGTGTGTGTGTGTGTGTGTGTGTGTGTGTGTGTGTGTGTGTGTGTGTGTGTGTGTGTGTGTGTGTGTGGGGGGAGGGGCAAAATAACTCAGTCTCCAACCGATCTTTATCTAATTTGCTGGTGGAGTTCAGAGACAATGGGGTTGACATATATATATATATATATATATATATATATATATATATATATATAGATAGATAGATAGATAGATAGAGAGAGAGAGAGAGATAGATATAGATAGATAGATAGATATAGATATAGATAGATAGATAGATTATAGATAGATAGATTGATTGATTGATTGATTGATTGATAGATTTAAACCGATCAAAGATCAAGGTCACATGACTAGGTCACAATTTGACCTAGCCAGGGATATTAAAGCAGCTTTTATGTGAATTTTTTGTGTCTGACTCTGGACATAGGCTCAAGGGCCCAATCCCTCAGGGCCAGCAATCCTCCTACGTACCATTCACCTCTACAATTCACCACTTCGACGCTAACACCCACCGTCCAAACTGAATACATGCTAGGGCTGTCTGTTACAGGACTACTGTACTGGTATTAACATGAATCTTTTTCCCTGCGGCGAAACAAATAGGTCTGTAAGTGATACACCTGGGAACTTCTTTTTCTCTCTCTCTCCTTCAAGGAAAGTTAGAATATCTACTCTTGGAGAGCCCTGGACGATTTTCTTATGAAATACAAAGTTGTTCAGCTTGAAATTATTAGTTGATCTGACATATCAGTTGATGTATCAGCTGATGCACAGTTTCGCCACAGGTCTATGAAGATTGTCTTTGCTTCTTACGACATTTTCGCTGGTTTTATGACATCAGTAAAGTTTTTTTTTTTTTTTTTTTTTTTTTTTTACGGAATTCAAATCTTTCGACTCTCCTTACCCCAGCCGGAATAGTAATCAAACTTCGAGGAAAGTTTGAGCCAATGCAAAAACAAAGGGTTTTACCTTTGAGAATAGTCAAAGTTTAACCCGTGTATCTGTGCGTGAACAATACTAAAATAGTTTTGATCCGATTTCAATCAAACTTCGTAAAAATGCTAAAGATCAGCCAAAGATTTGATCAACTGCATACATAAGCAATAGGCCAAGGGTGAAGTTCATGGAAAGGTCAACTTAAGCAGTGGTTATCTGATTCAGACTGAACTTGGTAGAAGTGTTTAGGGCAGGTCAAGCACAAATGGTTAAATTTAGCAATAAACATGTAGTCAAAGATCAAGGTCACAGAAAAATGTCAAAGTCCGTCTCATGTGTTAGCACATGGGCAACATAACTAAAACAGTTTCCACCATACTTGACGGAAAGGCTGAGGATCAACTGAAGAGTTAACTAACTGTTTGAGAACAATAGGTCACTGGTCAAGGTCACTTGGCGAAGAAAACTTAAACAGTTTTACTTTGTGGAGGTATTTATGATAAGGCAGGGACAAAGGCATTCTACTGTGAGAAGTCAAAGGTCAAAGTCACTGGGAAAGGTCAAAAGTCAAGGTCACAGAGCAACATCACCTCAGTTTTAAACTGATTTGAACTAAACATGGTGGAAAAGCTAAGGGTCAGGCAAGAATGAAGTAATTCGCTCTCGAGCAATTAGTTTCAAGATGTAGGTTACAGGGCAAAGTCATATGCCAAGCCCCCAGACCGACTGCTGGGCGCTGGCATTGCTCCTACTGACTGCTTCTACGTGTTGGAATTACATTTGCTTCTTGAAAAAAAGAGATCTGTATTCATCTTTCTGCAGCTTCTTATTTGTGTGTGTGTGTGTGTGTGTGTGTGTGTGTGTGTGTGTGTTTGTGTGTGTGTGTGTTCAGAAGGTTTTGCATGTTTGTGACGACGAAGGTATAGTCCAGCCAGGGCGTTCATAATTCACTGTCGTTGTTATAAACTATAAGTAAACTTTTTTGAGAAATCTTCTGATGTCCGAAGGTGGTACCTGTGAGTGTTTTTAAGGCATCGGGTTTACGAGATATACTTATTCATTAATGCTGTATATGAGTTAAGAAAACCTCATTATATAACACTTCGTCTACAGAATAGCTATCACTGATATAGGTACACTGCGCATAGCCTGAGGGACGAAGTTGATTATACTGTAGGATTTAGAAGGACAGTATATCCCTGGCGTATAGAGTTATGCTATGCTTTTGTTATGGTGACAGCCGTATATCCCGTCTTACAGTATGTTTTGGAATGGTCATTCTATCGGACTATCTGTTGCCAGATTGCCAGACGCCATAATCCCATAAGGGGTAGCCACAAACAAATCGCCTCAGTCACGCTGTTCTCTGCTATTTGGTTGCCTTTCCTCCAATTCACACCCCATTTCTCTCACATATCTCTCCATTCCATCCCTTCACCTCATCACTGGTCTCCCTCTTCCCGTCTCCACTGCACCTCAGGTACATGCATTCTTCTAGTCAACCACTCATTCCTCATTCTTCTTCCGTAATGGCCAAACCATCTCACGGTATTTCCCTCAACAATTTCAAACACATCTACATCAGTATGATAACTCTCCTTTACATTTTCATTTGTCTGTCTGTCTCTTGTGTAACTCCACATGCTCCTGTCAAACAACTCATTTTTACGGCACTCACTCACGATTTCTGCATTTTCAACACGGCCTAAGAATTACTTCCGTATGTTAAGAGTGGCGAGCACAATACAGTCATGCAACAACTTTTTTGCTTCCATGTTCACTTCCCTATTCAATATCAATACTTTCAGTGAACCAACAATCTTTCTACCCTGCAATACCCTTTCAGGCACTTCATCCTCTAACCTTCCACCTTTACTCATCACATAGTCTAAGTACTCGACACTCACAATTTCCACTTTCCATCCAGCCTTATTGTGTATTTCGTAACTTGATTTCTCTGAAAGGCCATAACTTCATTCTTATCTGCATTCACTTTTAGATTCTGTTTCTTACATACGTTTTGAAACTCATTCACCAAGCTTTGTGACTCGTATTCTTCACTCAACAATACAGTATCGACAGCCAAACAACAATACAGGAAGTCTCCAAACTCTCCCATTTCCCATTAGAGACACTCCAACTGTGAGAAATATATATATATTTTTTTTTGCTCTAGAACGATTCGAGAGATTACAGTGATCATGTTTTTAGGAAGACTGATTAGAACACAGATATGAGATTATATGCAGTTTATCTATTAATAGTTTCTTTTGTTAGTCTCTTCCACTTGCTCTTGTGCTTTTATCTTATCGCCCAGATACTTTTTGTAACTTTTTTTTTTCACGTAGACCAATGGAAGAATACAACTAGAAAGCACTCAGAGAGCGCATGCCTCCGCTAATGCCAGTGCCATTAAAAAGGACCAAGCTCCGGATCCGTGGAGATATTGTGTGGAATACTTAGGAACCGGATCCGCCCCAATCTTAAGCAGTTGTTCCTTGACCCATGGCCCACACTTCCACAAAATTTTATTGAAATTGATTGAGAACTTTTGGAGCTATTGTGCGGGAAACATAGGATCCGGATCCGGATCCGGATCCTCCCCCAAATTTAATCAGTTCTTTCTTGGTCATGCACCACCCTTCCACAAATTTTCATTGAAATTCATGAATAACTTTTGGAGATATTTTGTGAAAAAACAAACAGACAAAAATAGATAAATACATAACCTCATCCAACTTCGTTGGCGGAGGTAATTAAGCACTATGGATCTACATCCTCTCCACTGCACTCCGACAGAGAGCAACATATTCCACTGTTAATTTATTGTTACAGCTCAGTGTTTCGGATGGAGAGAAGGCAATATTCGGTGTGAATATTAATTAAAAAGAGTATAATTGCTGGGTTTTACCAACATTATGGACAAAAGGTAAAATGATGTTAACAACGAAAATGATGTTGAGCAAAAAAAAAAAAAAATGTTGACGAGGATAAAGATAAAGGAAATAATGCAACTGAGGATAAACAGGGCGAAGATAATGAAGTTGAGGATGATGATATTAACGACAATAATACCTTGCAGATGTTAGTGTAGCTGCGTAACTATAGTAGGTTTGTTTTCAATTGACCAGCATCTATAACCCCTTTCAGGTCATGGGGAGGCGGTGGCTCAATCGGTAGAGAGGTGGCCTGCGGTCCTACCGGACCCAGGTTCAAATCCCCGCTGGGGCAGGGAACAGTTTAAGGATTTGAATATCATGTAAAGCAGACTTTACCGATCTGCCGGAAGACCCGCCGACATGTAAAAAAAACTCGCTAATACCAATACACCAGTCCTGTATGAGACAGCCCAAGCATGTATTCAGTATGGACGGTGGGTGTTAGTGCCGAAGTGGTGACATGTAGAGGTGTATGGTATGTAGGAGGACTACTAGGACTTGAGGGAAGGCTGTGAAGCCTATGCCCTGAGTCGAGCACATTAAAAAAAAATGTTGATGGCCAAGCGTAGTCAGTTAGAGTGCAGCTATGACGAGTAACTGAGGAAACTCATTACTACCTCATAACTATATCTTATTGAATTTCACGAAAGTTGTAAGAGTAAGCCAGTCCCGTCCAATAGAAACAGACTGACTTTGGTATACCACTACTATTTTATTGTTTTCGTTTTTGTCATCATGAGTATTTTCATTATCACTGAATAACTATCCTACAGAAACTGTATAGCTGTTGCTCTGAAACTGCTAAGTTATCACCTCAATCGGTAGAGAGGTGACCTGGAGTCCTACCGGACCCACGTTCAAATCCCCGCCGGGGCAGGGAATAGTTTGAGGATTTGAATTTCTTAAAAAGCAGACTTTACCGATCTACCAGAAGACCCGCCGACATGTCGTAAAAATACCCCCCCTAATACCTGTACACCAGTCCAGTATGAGACAGCCCTAGCATGTATTCAGTATGGACGGTGGGTGTCAGCGCCGAAATGGTGACACGTAGAGGTGTATTGTATGTAGGAGGACTACTGGGCCTTGGGGGCAGGCTGTGAAGCCTATGCCCAGAGTCGGGCACATAAAAAAAAAAAAAAAAAAAATATCCAGTGGATAAATTTGACCTTTATTAATATCATTATCAGCATTTACAATATGATTATATAACTACTCTGCACAATTCACTGTGGACGTGTAAGTGCACCACCACCACCACCACCACCACCACCATTCACATCATCATCATCATCATCATCATCATCATCATCATCATTTATATCGGTATCATCTTCAAAATCATTATTTTTTTTTTATTATCATCAATAAACAACGAGAGTATGGTTCTGTGTGGTTGCATAACTACTCAGTTTTCATAATTTTACTTATTATCATTATCATATAAATCTTATTGTTATAATAAGAGGTGTACTGGCATATTTTGAGATGCCGCAGCTGGTAAAAAAAATGTTGGCCCAAATAATGTTTAGTCATGCATCAGGTAAAAATATAGTTTATTGACCATCGGGGACCCAGAAAATGGTTGACAAAAGAAGCACATACCGAAGACGAAATGGCTGATTTATAATCAGGTGCCACATCTGAACACAGCTATACTCCTTATATGACAGACCTTAAGTTATTCGAGTCTGAGTTGGTACGTAATGCCAAAGATCTCAAGCTATATATATATATATATATATATATATATATATTGTTACGGAACAGAGAGAGATAATGAACACTTCAAATGAGAATACTAAATCACTACTGTCCCGCAACGTTCCAGGTTCAAAACAAAAGAGTTAGGTAAAATTACAAGTTAAAGTTTAATGCTCAAACTAACAACTAAACATTCAGGACTCATAAGGATAAAGTAATGGCAAAAAACAGGTTAAATATATGGTTAACTGCAATAACCTCATTAACACGAAATTAGCGAGAGTAAATTTATCTAAGTCAGCCCTGACAAAATGAGAAAACCGAATAATGCTCAGTTAATGCAAGATATATTATTACAGATACAGAATATTATTGCTACTGGCTGACATCAAAAACTCCACATGAATCACAAAAACCTTACCGGGCCTACGAATTAACACCTTATGCTATACATTACAAGAAAAAAATGTAATAACACTTATACTCAAATTACAGAGCAGCTAGATGGTTGGAGACTTCCTGAGCACTCACAAAAATAATAACAACTGTACAGGGGAGGACAGAGATGTGAACAAAATGAGGAGTAGATCTAAGTGGCAATTAATGCAGAGACTGAGCTCATTATATAGGGGCCGGCAGAGCTTGATACAACTTGTAAGAAGGACGCGCAAATGAAGCCATAGGGGACAAAGAGTTGACACTCCTGCTCTGAACAACAGAAAGAACGACTTACTCTACTTTAAGGGGGAGAAGGGGGGGAGTGAGGTAAAACGCTAGCCTGGTCACTATGGAAGCCACGAGGATAAATCGTGATCAAACATGCAGCATACTGTACTTTAGAATTATACAAAGGATGATGAAATCATAGGCTATGTAACACCTCCCCATAAAGAAAAAGAAATTTACAAAGGAAATTTCTTATTACTCTAAAACAATCTGTCTAAAGTCTAGATAAGCAATCTGCAATAACATTTTCTTTCCCCTTGACATGTTGTATGTCTAATGAATACTCCTGAAGAAGTAGACTCCATCTTGCCAATCTCTGATTTTTATCTTTAAACTTACTAAGGAATTTCAGTGGGTTATGATCGGTATAAATGACTATGGGGTCAAAACCAGAACACAAATAAAATGAAAAATGCTGTAAACCCAAAATCAAGGCCAAAAGCTCTTTCTCAATAGTTGAGTAGTTCTTTTGAGGTGAAGTGAACTTCTTACTGTAATAAGATACAGGGTGTTCAATACCCTGATCATCCTCTTGCAGCAAAACAGCCCCAGCTCCTGTATCACTTGCGTCAACAGCCATCTTAAAAGGCTTAGCAAAATTTGGAGTAGCGAGCACTGGCTGACTTAATAGGATAGCTTTAAGTTTACTGAAAGAGGATTCACAGTTATCGGTCCAGACAAATTTAACTCTCTTTTTCAGTAGGTCTGTAAGTGGTGATACAAGAATTAAAAAGTTAAGAACAAATCTCCTGTAATAACCTACCATTCCCAAAAATCTTTGTAGCTCTTTCCTACTTTTAGGTCTGGGAAGATCACTTATAACCTGAACCTTTGCTCCTGGTGGTACAACGTGTCCATCACCAATTACGTACCCAAGGTACTGAACTTTAGCTTGAACTCACACTTTGATAAATTAGCTACAAGATTAGCCTGAACCAAACGCTCAAGAAATTTACTGACATGGCATAGGTGATCTTTCCAGTTGTCACTGAAGATTAATACATCATCAATATAAACAACACACCCTGCCAAACCCTCTGTTACAACATTCATGAGCTTCTGAAATGTGGCTGGTGCATTCTTCATACCATACGGCATTACAGAACATGCAAAAGTCTTTCCTAGTGTTACAAAACATGAGATCTCCCTAGCACGTTCAGTCATAGGTACTTGCCAGTATCCCTTTAACAAATCAAACTTACTTATGTACCTAGCCTTTCCGATCTTGTCTATGCAATCTTCCACGCGAGGGAGAGGGTAAGTGTCTGTTTTGGTTATCTGATTAACACGTCTGTAGTCGATGCAAAGCCGCTGTGACCCACCTGGCTTAGGGACTAGAGTGACAGAACTCCACTCCCTCTGACAGGGCTCAATCATCTTGTGGTCCAACAGGTAGCCAAGCTCCATCTGGATGAGAGGAACTTTCACTGGGTTCACATGGTAAGGAGGCAGTTTAATTGGCTTTGCGTCTCCAACATCCAAATCATGCATCAACTCAGTGGTTCTTCCTGGAGTGTCACGGAACACTTGCGGGTACTCCTGCAGCAATGCCGAAAACTCCTGCCTTTCCTCAGGAGCCAGATGAGAAAGCTTAGTCTGGAGATCATTCATGATATCAGGATTCTTCCCCAAACTATCACTCAGGCTTATGCTACATGGGAGAACTTCACTTGCAGACTCGGGTGGAACAGCTACAGTGCAGACTGGGTTATTTTCGTCCCGCCTGTGATATAACTTTAGCATGTTGATGTGACATAGTTGCTTGCTCTTTCTACGATCTGGTGTGGCGATGACATAGTTGACATCTCTGAGTTTCTTCTTCACGAAATAAGGACCACTAAACTTGGCTTGAAAAGGTTGCCCATGCACCGGTAGCAGAATCAAAACCTGATCTCCTGGCTGAAAGTGGCGTAACCTGGACTTCTTATCATACCAAGTCTTCATCTCCTGAGCAGCTCCTAAATTCTCTCTCGCCAGGTGTAAAGCAGTGGACAGCCGTTCTTTGAACTTCATCACATACTCCAGCAGGTTGACGTCATCTTCCTCCGACAGCCAGCATTCCTTGAGTAGCTTAAGAGGTCCTCTTACTTCATGGCCAAATAGTAGTTCAAAGGGTGAGAAGCCCAGTGATTCATTTGGAGATTCTCTTGCGGCAAATACAACGAATGGAAGACCTTTATCCCAGTCTTTCTGATGTTCCAAACAGTATTTCTTGAGCATCGATTTGAGTGTTTGATGATATCTCTCAAACGCTCCTTGGGTCTGGGCATGGTAAGCTGAAGACGTGATCTGGGTGATGCCCAACTCTTTCAGAGACTGCTTGAAAACATTTGACATGAAATTACGTCCCCGGTCTGACTGTACCTCCTTGGGCAGACCAAACTTCGTGAAGAACCCTAGCATTTCCTTAACCACGTTCTTTGCTGAGATATTTCTAAGTGGAACGGCTTCAGGATAACGAGTAGCCATATCAATCAGGGTCAACACATAAGAAAATCCTGAAGAAGTCTTAGGAAGAGGGCCCACAATATCCACCAACACACGGGTGAATGGCGCCTCAAAAGGAGGAATGGGAACTAGAGGTGCAACGTTTTCGGTCTGATTACACTTCCCCACAACTTGACAGGTGTGACAAGACTTACAATACCAGGAAACATCTCTGAAGATACCTGGCCAGTGGAAGTGTTTCAAAATGCGTGCCACAGTCTTCCTCACTCCAAGGTGTCCTGCCAAACTGGAATCATGAGCCACTCTAATGATATCCTGCCTACAAACACGAGGGATGACAACTTGATGTACAACCTCCCATTCACAGTCAGCTGATGCTGTTGGGGGTCTCCACTTTCTCATAAGTACTCCTGACTTTATATAATAACAAGTAGAAACACCAGCTGACTCTTCCTCACTGCAAGCAGAGTTAGCTAGACCTTTCAACTCAGGGTCAGCAACCTGCAACTCGACCAACTCTTGACGAGACAAATTATCAACACTACGGGATACTGCCTCATCTGGTGAGTGGTCCAAATTAGCAAGAAAAGTGTCAGCTAGGATAACATGATCATCATCATTATCCTCTAAGTCATCAGTAACTTTATACTTAGCCCTAGTGACAGCACATGCAGAGAACACATCAGGGACACCACAATCCTGGGCCGCAGCCACTGGCTCACTAGACAACTGAGGAGCTGGACACACTTGACTTCCACCAATATCATTTCCAAGTAAGAAAGTTACACCTGACATCGGGAGTGTCTCAACCAACCCAACTATAACGGAACCATTAACAAAACCGGACTCTAAATTCACTCTGTACAGAGGGACAGAGAAGTAATTATTCCCTACACCTTGTAAGATTACAGTTTCATCAGAGGAATTAACATTAGAGCCTAGAACACTGGTCAGCATAAGGGATTGGCAAGCATCTTTATCACGATATATTTTAACTGATTTCCTGTCATGACTGTCCAGAGGACTGAGAAAACCATCAGACAGGAAATTAGCACATGTACTCTTGAGAGTGTCACCCACGTTACTGCTCAAAAGAGGAGCTTCATCATGAGAATTTAATTTACCCCTCAAAGCAGGTTCAGTTAACTCAGTTAAAGAATTCTGAGAACTCTCAAGGGTGGACACTAGACCAATTGACTGAATATTTAAAGACTCCTTTTTGTTCACATCACGCTGTCTCCTGAAACATTTCTCAGTAGTATGACCAAGCTTACTACAATAAGTACATTTACTTTTCTGAAATCTAGAGGTGGAGCTGGTATTTACTGCCTGAGAAACATCATCTTTATTCTCTTTCCTGTTACCTGTACTCTGAGTAGAGGCAACGTACTTACTCTCAGCTTTCCTTTTTTCTTTAGAATATCTCTTGTGAGTGAGATCATATTAATTAGCTAAAACTGCAGCATCAGACAAATTACCTATTCTTCTCTCATCAAGATATAGGCTTACATCTTTATTAATACACCTTTTGAAGTCCTCCAGCAAAATCATCTGCTTAAATTTATCAAAATCAGAATCCACATTCTTAGAATTTAACCACTGCTCTAACAGATCTTCTTTGATTTTTGCATACTCAACATGGGATTGCTTATCTTGCTTATAAGTTGTCCTAAATTTTACTCTATAGGCTTCAGGAACAAGCTCATAGGCCTTAAGAATCAAGCTCTTAACTACATCATAATTATCAGATTGATCCTGAGGCAAAGATGCATAAGTTACTTGAGCTTTACCGGTGAGAATAGTTTGAAGGAGTACTGGCCAATACTTTTTGGGCCAATTAAAATCTGTAGGTACCCTCTCAAACAACTGAAAATACTTTGTTAAATCAGATTCATTAAAAAGAGCGACAGGTTTAACATTTTTAGCCACATCAAAATCATCAGAGCTAGATGATCCAGTTCCACTTTGTTTCATGCGATACTCATGGTCTGCCTGAATCCTAGCAATTTCGATTTGTGCCTGTGCCTCCTGAATACGAGCCTGAGATTCAGCCTCCTTAGCACAAGCCTTCTGCAGGGCTAGCTGTAACTTAGCTATTTCAATCTGCGTTTGCTCATCTGGAGGAGTTACATTAAAAAAGCTTTTATTAATCATGTCAACAATTTGATCTTTGGAATGATAAGAGCGAACAGCAATTCCCAATTGTTGAGCAACAAGCTTAAGTTCATTCTTTGTTCTGTTTTCTACATCACACACTGTTTGCACATTTGACAAAAAATCTTTGGCTTCATCAAGCATAGTAATAGCAGACATGATGAATAAATCACAGTCACAAAATATCAAGCAATATCCTTATGATAATATCCTGAATATCCTGGCGAGGTCACCAAATTTATGTTACAGAACAGAGAGAGATAATGAACACTTCAAGTGAGAATACTAAATCACTACTGTCCCGCAACGTTCCAGGTTCAAAACAAAGAGTTAGGTAAAATTACAAGTTAAAGTTTAATGCTCAAACTAACAACTAAACGTTCAGGACTCATAAGGATAATGTAATGGCAAAAAACAGGTTAAATATATGGTTAACTGCAATAGCCTCTATTAACACGAAATTAGCAAGAGTAAATTTATCTAAGTCAGCCCTGATAAAATGAGAAAACCGGATAATGCTCAGTTAATGCAAGATATATTATTACAGATACAAAATATTATTGCTACTGGCTGACATCAAAAACTCCACATGCATCACAAAAACCTTAACAGGCCTACGAATTAACACCTTATGCTATACATTACAAGAAAAAAAATGTAATAACACTTATACTCAAATTACACAGCAGCTAGATGGTTGGAGACTTCCTGAGCACTCACAAAAATAATAACAACTGTACAGGGGAGGACAGAGATGTGAACAAAATGAGGAGTAGATTTAAGTGGCAATTAATGCAGAGACTGAGCTCTTTATAAAGGGGCCGGCAGAGCTTGATACAACTTCTAAGAAGGATGCGCAAATGAAGCCATAGGGTACAAAGAGTTGACACTCCTGCTCTGAACAACAGAAAGAACGACTAACTCTACTATAAGGGGGAGAAGGGGGGGAGTGAGGTAAAACGCTAGCCTGGTCACTATGGAAGCCACGAGGTGAATCGTGATCAAACATGCAGCATACTGTACATTAGAATTATACAAAGGATGATGAAATCATAGGCTATGTAACAATATATACATATATATATATATAAAATGCTGAAATGTCGAACCCGCATATCTCGAAAACCAATGCAGATATCAAGCTGAATATTTTTGTACACACTGTTGGCATCGTGGGAAATGTTTTCAAGTATAATTAACTGAGGTCCGTTAACCTTGAAATTTTGGTCGATTTTTCCAGCAACATCGATTTTTGCAACAGCAAAGCTGCATAAAATAATTATTTTCTATGAGGGGAAAAAAAACTGCGAAACCAAATTGATCAAACAAAAAGTGCAAGATTATCTGCTGCTGAGGATATATTATCAGATCTTAGATCGCCGAACTTGATTTTCCGGATTTTGTTGCTGCCGGATTGGTCACCACTGGATTTTGTCAATATCAGTTTTGCCGTCGCCGATTTTAGTATCTTGAATTTTTCTTCGTTTTGACAGCTCGTACTTCACAAAACTATCAAAGTCTTTGGATTGTTTAGAGTTTATTTTGAAAACAACTCAATATTTTCTGTCATTCGTAATGCAACCTCTACATGTTTTTTTTTTTATAGCAGGGTAACCAGATCCTACCCAGGTACCTTTAAAATTATGTATCTACTCTTTTTGAAAACAAAAAATATTTTCGAGAGGTTTCAAAGACAAAATGCAAAAACAGTTTCAAAATGAATAACTTCTGATTTTGCATGCTGTTTCTTAAGTCTTTTCAGCACCATCGCATCCTACTCCATCCATTTTACTTGGTGGGATAGAGGTTGCATGATGATTGCATGAACAATTTTGCGTCATTTTTAAAACGAAAAAAATGACTGTTACAAAGAAGGCTCCTTTTTAGGTTTTTCCGGGGGAGGCGGTGGCTCAATCGGTAGAGAGGTGGCCTTCAGTCCTACCGGACCCAGGTTCAAATCCCCGCTGGGGCAGGGAACAGTTTAAAGATTTGAATTTCATAAAGTCAGCCTTTACTGATCTACCAGAAGACCTGCTGACATGTCGTAAAAATACCTCCAATAATACCAATACACCAGTCCTGTATGAGACAGTCCTACCATGTATTCAATATGGACAGTGGGTGTTAGTGCCGAACTGGTGACATGTAGAGGTGCATGGTAAGTAGGAGGTCTACTGGGCCTTGAGAGCAGGCTGTAAAGTCTATGCCCGGAGTCGGACACATATTTGAAAAAAAAAAAAACATCAATCCAACCTTTAGTCTGGCTATTTCAACTTTTTGGTTTGCTAAACCATCACTACAACTTTTATTTCTGCTGATATGCCATGTTCATGATTTTGTTTTTATATCATGTAGCCGTCATAACGGGAAAAATGAAGTCGTCATGTGGGGAAAAAAAAAAAAAAAATTAGGAATGCCCAAAGGACAGAGGCGCTGAAAGAAAATGAGTCTGAGAAGCAGCAACAAGAAAAACTGCTTAAAGAACATCAGGTAAATGTTGCCAGAAAGGAATATACTGTAATCAATGACTTAGAGAGACCAGCAATGCAGAGATGACAGGAAATGCCGGGTAGGTCTCCTAGTGTGTGTGTGTGTGTGTGTGTGTGTGTGCACATACATCTGTGTGTGTGTGTGTGTATATATATATATATATATATATATATATATATATATATATATATATATATATATATGTAGGCTACAAGTATATATTATACAGGGTGTTCCTGGAGCAAAGGGCATAACTTTGGGAAATGACAAAGGAGGGTATTCTAAGCAAAAAATACTATATCAACATATGTCCAAATCTGAACCATTATGAAACTACAATATTATTAATGACTTAATGGCCGAATTATGAAGGAGACCATTCTCGCCCATAGGGTCAACAGTAACTGTAGCTCCATAATGGTTAAGATGTGGACAAATGTTTTTATAAAATTTCCTGGTTAGAATACTCTCATCTATGATTCCCCTAAATTGACTTTTCCTCCTGGGACACCCTGTGTATACGAACTAGTGCTTGCCAGCAAAAATTTGCGGGACTAACTAATAGCTTTTCTATCAAAAATTGTTTGGAAATACCATTATCTTTGTTTCCATACCATTATTGGGTCCACAGTGGCCATTTCTGACCGAAGTCGATTTTTTTTTAATTACTTTCGGCTATTTCCGAGAATTTCGCGCAGACGCGTCGTGTGCGATCGCCAGTTAAATCTTTTCCAGACATTTCATATACTTACCCCGACCTAATGCAAAATGAATGTCTATTACCATTTTCGTAAAAGAAACGAACAAAAATACAGACAGACAGAAACATTCATTGCTTTATTATGTATGCCGATATATATATATATATATATATATATATATATATATATATATATATATATATATATATATATATATATATATACAGGTATCTATCTATCTGTCTATATCTATATATTGCTATAGATAGTTAGATAGATATAGATGTAGATAGATAGATATAGCTATAGATAGATAGACAGATAGATAGATAGGATGATTGACTGATTGATTGATTGACTGATAGATGGATAAACAGGCATATTGGTGGACAGAAAGATAGATGGATATACTCAGTCATTAAGGTATCAAGTTTGTAATCTTCTGTGAGGCTTCCTACAATGTATGTGTTGATATTCATGAACCTCAGATTGTTTAATGTCCCAGTCTATGAACTGCCGAGACAGTGCCTACTCACTTTCTGTGGCACACTGCCCGAAAGAAGAGGAGGCAGTGTGGTTCGACCTTTAGTAGACGATGGTCCGACTGTGAAACAGTAGAATTAATGTATGGCTAGGGGGATTGTGGCAAACAGTCTCACCTCTCTGCCACATATATTCTGGTAAGGTGTAATTTTATTGTGCCATCTCTATTCAGTATATTCGGTTGAGCCCTATATATCTATAGGGGGTCCCATGGTCTCTCCCGTCTAAGATGGTACCTTGTACATCTGCCAGACATTCCTCTATCCGCCACCCATGGACGCATTAGGTAGTAGTAGGATTTTACCACTGGATATATATATATATATATATATATATATATATATATATATATATATATATATATATATATATATGCCAGCCCCTTTCTGCCCTTCTTGTTAGTCGCATTTTCTTTCTTGTATTCTTTTTTGTTTAATTGTGGCAGGCACTTCTACCCTTCAAAATTGACCGAACCCAACCAAACTTGGCGACAATGACCAGTCTATGACCTAGTTGTGTCCGCAAGGATTTGGTTGCTTGGCAGCCATTCGTTGCCTGGCAACGACTGAAAAACCACTTTTTTCGCACTTTTCATGTTTTGAGCTGTAGAAGCATTACTAATGGGAGCGGAAAGCTCTGACTTCCTTAGTTGTAATCTTGAGGTCGTTCCCTATCTGAAATGTGCCATCCATTTCCCTTCTCTCTCCTCTACTTCCCAAGTGGCAACCCTGTGAAAGCTGGTCTCAGCATCTCGAGCAACCAGTACCAGTTCATAAAAATGCCCCCACAATTCCTTAGTGGCCCGATGGAAATGAATGAAAGTTTGCGTCCTTATAGGCTTGACTAGAACTACAAATTTCTACTGTCACCTATGTGCACCATTGGCCAGGTCAAGGAGCATAAGTCATTGAATGTAAAACTGGTGAAAATAGCTAAAATCACAATTATGCTCGATTGAAATGCTAAGGCTCCGAAGATTATTAAGCCAGGGCCATGATTCTTGGGTGGAATGTTGCACTAGAGTACTTCAGTAAAAAAATTAGTGTCGATATTCACTTCTAGTCGCTGGCAGCACCACCTAGAAGTTGTACCTCTGGTGTGCCATTCTACGAATTTCAAGTTCCTTTGCTCCACGGTGGGTGGATGGAATCGAAAGAAACATTGCATATTCATAGACGCTGATGAGTACTCTAAGTGTTTTTCGTATAGTCATGACCTACATCCGCCAGGACAAGGGTCAAAGGTCATCAAGTGCAGAAAATGTGAAAAGCATTAAAATTACGACCTTGCTCAGGTGAAATGCTAAGGCTCCAAAGATTATTAAGCCAGGGCCATGATTCTTGGGTGGCATGTTGCACTGGAGTACTTCCATATAAAAATAACTTTTAGTGTCGAAAATCACTTCCGGTCACTGACAAAGCTTGGTCCGCTTAGAGACGGCCATCGTTGCCCACCGTCCTTATGTGTGTGTGTGTGTGTGTGTATATATATATATATATATATATATATATATATATATATATATATATATATATATATATATATATATATATATATATATATATATATATATATATTCTCTTGTGGCGATGTGGAGTTGATTTGTTCTGCTGCCACCCCTTCCGGGATTAAGACATCTGGCAAAAAACAGATAGAATTATAGATAGGTAGACAGATTGTTTTCACTCCCTAGAAAAAATATGTCATTGAAAAGTAATTTATATTAACTCTAGCAAACATAATGCTAAATATTGACGACTATCATTCATATGTATCGGTCCTTTAAATGAAACAGTCTATGATGGAAGAATGAGGTGAGGCATCACTCCTATGCGCCCCTGCTGCACAGCACCCCTGGTTACCATCATCATCATCACTTTTTTTTTATTGTCATTATCTCCACCATTATCTTCATCAGTGTTAGATGTTTGATATTCACCGTCAGTATTTTTACCATCATGGCTAAATTAGGACCCTGCATATGTCACTGGCTGCATAACTACACCTTAGTAATTTTATCTTCATTTTTTGTCATCATTTTTTACTGTTACGACTGTCATCAACATCCTTATCATCATTATCATTGTTACCATGATCAATATTTCTATCGTTGCATCTATAAATTACTCTCGTAAAGAACTCATCATGGCTGTCCAGCTACTCCAACTCCCTGCTGATTCGTGACGGCCGGGTAGCTGAGCGTCCTTTGGAACTGGATGGGTTATCGCAGAGGCTGGTGGAGGAGTCAACAAGCTTTATAGCCGCCCACGCTCACGGTGACCAACCTTTCTTTCTTCTCCACGCCTTTGGCCACGTTCACACGCCCATGTTCTCCGCCAAGCACAGGAAAGGGCGTAGTCGACACGGCAGGTGAGGAAATGTCTTGGTTTGGCTGTCCTTGTATTACTCTCTTCACGTGCATTTCTTGTCACTTTACTGTTGCATTACTGTCTTCATTTACATCTCTTGACTGTCCTCGCGCTGTAATACGGTCTTCATCTGTACCTCTACTGTATTGTAGTAATGCCATACTGTCTATGTTTAGCGTACAGTACATATCTGTTGTACGTTCGTGTTGCATCACTCTCCTCATTCACTTTATATTTCCACTGTGCTGTAGTGCTTCGATACTGTCATAATCTATATTTGTATATTACTTCAGTGTCATATTGATCTTCATGTAAGTTTTTCTGTTCCTTGTTAGTCTTCACGTAAACTTTTCTCTGTTTCCCAGTGTTGTATTATTTACTGGTGCTGCATTAAGATCTTCATTTACACTTCTTTTTGCATAGCCGTGGATAAAAGTTCGCATAATATTCATATCTGTTACTGTTTACTCTTCTGTGCTGGATAACAATTTCAAACAGAGGTTTAGTCTGATCCATTACCCATAGATAATTCTGATATGAAGCATAGGGGAGGAGAGTAACGGACATACCCTATGAACTGAAGAAGAAATAGCTATGCAGTAGGTGACCATTTTAACCTTGACTGTAATGTACTTTCATATCGCTGGTCACGCCCACAGTGACGCTTCCCTTTGTTACTCCATACCTTTGGTCATTGCGCTCTTCACGAAGCATATGAAGGGGCGAATCTGAGACGGCGAGTAAAAAAAAAAAGAATGGTTAAAGACCATCGACTGCATGAAGAAGGACTTAACTGATGTCAACTGACTGAATAAAGGATTAGCTGTGTGTGTACGGACTGGAAGAAGACTGATTATTATTGTTTCTGGTAACTGAATGAAGGATTAAATTTATGTCCACAAACTGCATGACGACTAATTATTTTTATGTTTGCTGACTGCATAAAGATACTTAGATTCATGGCAGCGGACTGCATGAAGAAAGATTAGATTTTTATCTACTAACAGCACAATGGAAAAAAAAGTTAACAAAGAAGGGTTTGATTTATTCCCACTGACGTAGCAAGTCATTAAAGCAGACAATCTTCCTGAAGAACAGTGGGTGTCAGCAGCACATTAGTGTGCCGTGCTGATCCAATGTATCAGAGAGAGAGAGAGAGAGAGAGAGAGAGAAAGAAAGGAGAAGAAAAACGTCTCATTTGCACCCGGTGTGTGACTAGAGCTGCTGATAATGATGCTCCAGTCTAGAGTAGGCTTGTAGATAAATAGGATTTTTTTACAAGGTGGCAGAAAAAAATTAAGATTTTGTTCTTCCACTACAGTTGCATATTTAATATGTTCATTAAAAGAAAATCATAGTAATATGAGACAAGCTTCAGCACAAAGTACTCAGCCTACGGAAATGATGCACCATGCATCTTTCCCATCTCTTATTCTTGTTCCATTCTCTTCACTTCTCGCTGATTCAGTGAGCGCCATTCCTGTTCCACCTCTTTCAGCTGTTTCATGTCCTTTATTGTTATCCATTACTGTAGTGTCCTTTGTTCTTACACTGCTTTTTGTTTGATTTCCACTCTTTGTTCCTGTCCCTGACTAAGATGAGTCTGCATCGTCAGAAGAGCTGGAACCCACAATGTCCTACATATCAACCACTGGAAACTCTTCCATCCCTGCACATCAAAGCTCAAGATCAAGAAAACTGCCTTTTCCCTGGCACCGAGGCACATATGGAAAGCCTAACTTTGGATGGTGAAACTGAGAAGAACTGACAAAATAAACGAGTAAATAAACAAACATATAGATAAGCAGAAATAAAATAAATGACATTACTTGACATACATATCGCATTTACATAGACAAGATATTACCTTGTGTGCATCTAGTCCTACTTCTATATTCGTCTACTTATTAAACCCTGAAGCTATACTGACAGACACAGCTATCATAAAACAGGTGTTCCGGGCAGCTCAGATGATTGACATAGCCACTTTGTACTTCCTGCCAATGCCTCAAGTCCTACCCATTTTCTGTGGTGTGCAGTGCGTGATGTAGACGTATAGGAGGCAGGTGAGCTACACTGCCAGTTTCCCTTAGGAAACGGAAGGAATAGGGACAGTCATTTCTGATTCTACACAGTCCACTTCGCTTCATGCAATGGGTGGCCACCTGGCCTCTGCTACCTCCACCATTGCCAAGTCACCCACTCATACAGGGAGAGAGTTGAGTGAGTGTGCGATGGGGAGAGTTTTGGAGATGACAGTATTGTCATTATCAAATGAAGAGATGGCTTCTGAAAAGGGAAGTTACTACACAGAATATGAAGTGACGTGCCCTGACCACATTTTACTGCCCCCCGGCCTCCTTCCCATCATCTTCGCAGCTCCACCGTGCCAACACCCTCTCGCCTCCATCCATATCACCCCAGCCTGCCGCTTCGCGGGTGTGTTGGTAAGCGCAATCTATATACAGTAGTGTAAATCTGTACCTAAAGTGGAAAAAATAATACGTATTTTAGAAAAGTAAGGAAAATTTCATTATAGAGAATAAGTATTTAAGAAAGTAAAGTCTGATACTCATTTAGTGAAGTAAGAGTGTAGAAAAAAAATAGATATATACGTAAGATACAGAAGGTAAGGGAAGCTATAGTACTGAAAATGGGTTTTATTACCAAAGCTGCATGGTGGCTTTGTATCATCCGGTATAGAAGACAAATGTTGGTGTGAAAACTGAGAGTAATCTTTGGGGCAAGTACTCTTCAGTGGTTTTGCATCATAGTGTAACCCTTGATATGAAAACGAGCTTGAGTGTAAATGAAAGTGACCTTGTAGTACAAGCAAGAATAAAATGTTTTGACAAAAATAATTTAGAATTTAATGCATCCTGAGGTGAAGTAAGAACTTAGCCAAATAAATGCAATGTGTATGCAAGACGGTGGAAGATAAGGACACATATGGGTGTAAAAAACGAGCTAAAAAAAAAATGAAAATAGATTCTCAAAGCACATATAAAACGTCTATCTATCTATCTATCTATAGCCCGACGCCCTAATCCCGCAAAGGGTGGCCGCAGACAAAACGCCTCCAAGTCGCTCTGTTACCCACCATTTGACTACCCTCCCCCCAACTCACCCCCCCTTCCCTCATATACCTCTCAACTCCATCCCTCCACCTCATCCTCGGTCTACCTCTCCCTCTCCCTCCCTCCACCTCACCTACATACACCCTCTTAGTCAGTCTTTCATTCTCCATTCTCTTCACATGTCCAAACCACCTCAGTGTATTTCTCCTGATCTTCTCAATCACATCCACATCCACCCCACAGCGTTCCTTCACTTCTTTATTCGTCAACTTGTCCCTCCACGTCACTTCACATGCTCCTCTCAAGAAACTTATTTCCACTGCTCTCACTCTTGACTTGTTCCCCTCTTGCAAGGTCCATGCCTCGCTTCCATACGTCAGAGTAGGGATCACAATACTATCATGCAGTGACTTCTTAACTTCCATACTCATCTCTCTATTTCTCATCATTGCTTTCAGTGTACCAACAACCTTCCTTCCCTGCTGTACCCTGTCACGCACTTCATCCCCCAAAGTTCCATCCTTACTCATCACACTACCCAAGTACTAGAATGCACTCACATCCTACATATCCTCACCATCCAACCTCACTGTACACTCTGTGACTTCATTCCTCTCAAACACCATAACTTTACTTTTGTTTACATTAACTTTCAGATTCCTCCTCCTACACACTGTCCCAAATTCATTCATCAAACCTTGCAGCTCCCATTCATCTTCACTCAACAGTACTGTATCATCAGCAAACAGCAACACCGGAAGCTTCCAAATCTCACCCTCATTCATTAGAGCCACCCCCACATCTACTGCCCTACCCTGCACCTCCTTTACAACCCCATCCATGTATATATTAAACAGCCATGGAGACATCACACAACCCTGTTTCAGTCCCACATTGAGATCAAAGAACTCACTCAGCTCACCATCCACTCGCACCGTAGCCCTAGCTCCCTCGTACATACTCTTCGCAGCACTCAACAATTTCCCCTTCACTCCATATATTCTTAATACCTTCCACATACCTTGCCTATCTATTCTGTCATAAGCTTTCTCCAAGTCCATGAAGGCAGCATATCCCTTCTCTAGATACATCACTAAACATCTTGGAACAAATATCTGATCTACACACCCTTTTCCCTTCCTAAATCCCCCTTGTTCTTCTCCAACTAGCACCTCTGTTATATGCCTAACCCTATCAATGGGTATTCTACCATATATTTTACCAGTCACACTAAGTAGGCAAATACCCCTATGGTTACCACATACTTCTCTCTCCCCTTTTCCTTTCTATAAAGGAACAGTTATACCTGATTTCCAGTCCTCTGGAACCCTTCCCTCTTCCCAAGCCAATCTACACAACTTCCATATCCACTCCACAACAATCTCACCCCCATACCTAAGCATTTCACCACACACTCCATCAATTCCTGGGGCCTTTCCCAGCTTAATCTTCTTCATCGCTTCCACTACTTCCGCCCTACTGATCTCTTCCTCCCTCCTCTCATCTCTTCTTCTCCCAGCCATTCCCCAGCCACTTACACTCGCACTGCTCTCACTCTCTACATTCAACAAATCCTCAAAGTGCTCCTTCCATCTCCTCAGTTTCTCTCTCTTCTCCACCAACAATCTATTATTCCTCTCTTTCACTCCCCTACTCTTTCCCCTTTCACACTGTCTTACCTTCTTTACCTCCTTCCAAAACAATTTCTTACTCTCCCTCCATTTCACACTCAGATTCCTCCCAAACTTTTCATCCACTTTCTTTTTACTCTCCTTCACCAGTCTCTTAACCTCCCTTCTCCTGTTCACATATACCTCTCTCTTCTCTCTCTCATCTTCTCCCCTACCTCTACTCACTAACCATTCACTATATGCCTTCTTCTTTTGTTCCACAGCTCGTTTCACCTCATCATTCCACCATGCTGTCCCTTGCACGCCCATGCATCTCCTCCTCACTCCACAAATCGCGTCACACGCTGCACCTATCTCTCCTGTGAATATCTTACATACATCTTCCACCCCTTCCATCTGCTCTAGCTCATACCTTCCCAATCTTTCTTCCACTATGCTCTTATACTCTGCCATTTTCTCACTATCTTGCAATTTCTCCACTCTTCTCACAGGAGTTGCTTCCTCCTGTCTTCCCCTTCGTCTCCTCAACCAGTTTCTTTGCAGCTCTACCTTGGCCATCACTAAGTGATGGTCCGAGACTCCATTCCCCCACCCTCTCCACACTCTTGCATCCAACACTTGTCTTCTCATTTGCTCATCCACACACACGTAGTCTATCATTGCCTTTCGTTCAACAAGTTCACCATCCATCCTCCTCATTACTCTCCATGTGTACCGGTGGATCATCTTATGCCGAAAGTAGGTATTGGCTATTGCCAACCCCTCACCAGCACAGATGTCCACCAAAGCACTTCCATTCCCATCTACATCAGCTGGCACACCCCACTGACCAACCACTCCATCCACTCGTACATTCCCAACTTTGCCATTCATGTCTCCAATCAACAGCACTCTCTTGCTCCTCTCAAACTTGTCCATACACGCTTCTACACTCGCCCAAAACTCATCTTTCACTCTTGCCACTCGATCCTCTGTCGGGGCATACACACATACAATCGCCCACGCTTGTATACCTACTTTCATCCTCACCCATACAATCCTTGCACCCACTGTTCCATACTCTCTTATATTCTCCTTCCACTTTTTGCTTATCATCAGACATACTCCCTCTCTTGTCCTCTCATTTTCATTGACTCCCGCACATATACCTAAACCATATTCCCATTCTCTCACCCTTTTCACCTTTCCATTTAGTTTCAGTCAATCCACATATATCCACTTTTGCATCCTCAAGCACCTGAACAATCTCTCTCTCTTTCACTTCAACATTCATTCCTCTCACATTCCACATTCCCACCCTAAGAACGTCCTTTGTCCGTTCCTTAGTCGTCAACGTATGATCCGTCCGGGTCTGAGGGGCTTTATTCGCTTTTTTAGTTAGTTCTTTTTACAGGGTGGGGCACTAACCCACCACCAACCCTTTTAGCCACCTCGTACGACAAGCAGGGATATTGGGGGAGTATTCTTGAAACCCCCCCCTACCCCCAGGAGGTATCTCAAGTGAAAGTGAAAGAAATGCTGTGCATCGTAATGTATAAGCCTTGGTAGATTTCCCTCCCACACACTGTATGGCACAGTGTCACTCTGGAACAACCAGGTGAATTATGTGAAGAAAATGAGCAGGCTGGTTGTACATGGAGTTTGAGAGGGGCAGGTGATGACGAACAGAATGGGCTAGTGGGACAAAGGGGAAGTGCGGGTACGTGCGAATGATGTAGACTCACCTGACCCAGGCTGGCATGCTGCCAGCTCGCACTATATGGGTAGCGTTAAGTAGTCTCTTGTGCCCTTCCCCCTACTAATGCCCCACCCTCTTCCAGCTCTACTCGTTGCTGATTGGCTGAGATTATTCTTCTTATTGAGAGAACAATGACCCTTACCACAAAATATTATCGCAGTATCGCCCTAGTTCTAACCATAAACGATGTTGACCAGCGATCCGTTGGCGTTATTTCCATGACCCAGTGGGCAGCTTCCGGGAAACCAAAGTTTTTGAGTTCAAGGGGAAGTATGATTGCAAAGCTGAAACTTAAAGGAATTGACAGAAGGGCACCACCAGGAGTGAAGCCTGCGGCTTAATTTGACTCAACACGGGAAATCTCACCAGGCCTGGACACCGGAAGGATTGACAGATTGAAAGCTCTTTCTCGATTCGGTGGGTGGTGGTGCATGGCCGTTCTTAGTTGGTGGAGCGATTTGTCTGGTTAATTCCGATAACGAACGAGACTTTGGCCTATTAACTAGTTGACGGATCTCCATTAATTGGTGTCCAGTTCGCAACTTCTTCTTAGAGGGATAAGTGGCAATTCTAGCTGCACGAGATTGAGCAATAACAGGTCTGTGATGCCCTTAGATGTTCTGGGCCGCACCAGCGCAACACTGCAGGGATCAGTGTGTTTTTCCCCTCCGAGAGGAGCGGGTAACCCGTTCAAACCCCTTCATGATACGGATTGGGGCTTGCAATTGTTTCCCATGAACGAGGAATTCCCAGTAAGCGCAAGTCATCAGCTTGCGTTGATTACGTCCCTGCCCTTTGTACACACCGCCCGTTGCTACTACCGATTGATTGATTTAGTGAGGACTTTGGACTGGCGCTCTCGGATGCCTTGCTTCCCTTCACTGGCAGTGGGTGCCTCGGGCTGACGGAAAGATGTCCAAACTTGATCATTTAGAGGAAGTATAGTCGACGGATCTCCATTAATTGGTGTCCAGTTCGCAATTCCTTCTAAGAGGGATAAGTGGCAATTCTAGCTGCAAGAGATTGAGCAATAACAGACAATGCTAGGTGATATCCATATATCCAAACCATACGTGCTCCCTACGTGCCAGGTGGAGGATTAGTGCCCCTCCCTTTAAAACAAATAACTCAGAATTCTTGGCAGAGGATGGGTGGAAATTCTTAGTCAACCGCCTGTGACAACAGGATTCGCCTGCTTGTCCTTCCTCTAAGCCAAGAAACCATTTACAGTGCTGGGTAGTATCCATGTATCGAAACCATCCATGCTCCCTACGTGTCAAGTGAGTTGGTGGAGGATTAGTGCCCCTCCCTGTAAAACAAATAACTCTAAATCCTTGGCCACCCCGTGTGGGATTATCGTCTGGCAATGTATGAATGAATGAATTTACTTTTACTCTGAATTCGTTTCTGTATGACAAAGAAATCACTAAAATTTGCTCTCTGAATCAAAATCAGTTTGAAAAGAACCAGCCCACTAGCAGCTGAGTTTTGGCGCTGAGAAAATTCGGAGCTTAGCAATAACACATCGCAGCTGTGCCCCTATTACCATTAAACATATAAACTCATCTATCTGACATGTCTGGTAAGTTACAATATCATAACCATATTGTAATTTTCCTTATTTCTTTCTTTTATTAATTTCCTTAAAATTATAGGGTTCGAATACAGAAGTAAGAAAACGAAATGTCACTGGCTTCACCTACCCGATATAGTAGCTTACATAAACTGTATTCCACCTGTCACATCGTCATACTGTCCTTAGACTATAGCAAAATAATTACAGCATATGTATTTGTATTTTCCTATAAAGGACACATGGGCGTCATCCAAGGGGGGAAAGGAGGGAAAAGCCTCCCCCCCCACTTTTCAATCAGGGGGGGGACAGTAGTAATACGAAATAAGTCAGGATAATATTAGAAATTAAATATAGCTCACTTGATTTACATCCAAGTGTGCTTTTCCCTAATATTTATAATGAGAGAGAGAGAGACAGGGAGAGAGAGAGAGAGAGGGAGAGAATTGTCTCAAACAAAAGTTTAAAGGCATGTATTCTAATAATTATTTATACCAACAATGTTGTATAAGAAATTTGATTCTATACATGTGAAGTCATTGAAATCTTATAGAGGGAAAAGGGTTATGTGTGTGTGTGTGTGTGTGTGTGTGTGTGTGTGTGTGTGTGTGTGTGTGTGTGTGTGTGTGTGTGGATACCAATATAAGAAAGAAAGTCAAAACACTAAGTTCTTTGTAGACGGTATACCTTTTTATTTTCATACAGGGAACTTTCGTTACTTTACAAACCTTTTAGGACGAAGACGTTCCTTGGTAGGCTACATTTTTCCAACATCCTTTACTACAAAACATATTTCCTAGTCAAATGGAAAAGATATCATTGCAGTTAAGGGGTTAAGTAAATGTTTTGTTGCTTCGATTAGCGAGAGCGCCTAACACGTTTATCCAACGCTGGCATGACAAGACTGGCATCCATCACGTCCCAGAACTCGTACTCGGGCCGATGGTAGAACGGGCAGGGCCAAGGGGGCGGGGCACAAGAGACTTTGGCAAACACTACCTGTATAATCACCAGCTCATCAGCTCGTACGAATGCAGCTTGCTGCAACCTCAAAAATTATTTCCATTCATCACCTCCTACCTCCACAATGCCTTCACCTAGAGACCTAGGTACACTTGCAATGGAGAGACAAAGGATCGTGAGTATTCTGATTTAATATTCAAGCGCTTAGGTGTTGTTGTTAGCGAGATATGTCGGGTTAAAAAGACAACTTTTTGGGGGAAAAACCTGCATAAGGAAGATCGTCAGTGCGCTAAAACCAAGAACTTTATGGGTTAATGATACCCTGGTGCTTCGTTATAATATTTAAATTCAACTTTTTTTTCCGCTTTTCGTGCACTATTAGGCTTCATCTACACTTTTATTTCACCCTTCCAATACAGATCCTTCTTGCCTTAGGAGTCCTGATGCATTCCATAGCAATTTGCCCCAATACTCGTAGTCTGTCAGATTTCCTTTCGTTTCAACTTCATCATTGTCTAAGACCTGGTAAGTCACATCATATGGGTAACTTTAATTCTCGTAGTGATGGGTCATTATCCATATATCACATATCTCTCATCTCATCAGCCGTTTGAGTGTCCACTGTAGGACCGGCCTATCCCAACAGAAGTGGGGACGATACAGCCAATGTATCTCTACTGAGTGGCTTAGGCTGTCTTGAAGGGATTGTATGTAGGGTAAGAAGTGCTTGTAAGTGTAACTGTAGTGTTGGAGTGGCTTTGGATGTGTGTGTAGTCTGTGAACCAAGTGTAATCAGCCCACGTTTGTCAATTGGGTGCAAGCATACTTTACAGTATGCGACACTGGTTCAACCACGGCACCCCTTGTGTCTGCCAATGCAGTATGTGGCCTTGAAGAAAGCTCTGAAAGTTTATTACCCTGGCGGGTCGCAAACGCTCGTTCTTCATGTACGAAAATGCACACTTTACCACTGTGCCACAGAGGCTCCATTATCCATATATATATATATATCATCTCTCTCTCTCTCTCTCTCTCTCTCTCTCTATATATATATATATATATATATATATATATATATATATATATATATATATATATATATATATACACAGAGGTGGGCACCCGGTACACAAGAAGTACCATCGGTACCGGTACTTGCCTAAAATTGTAGTCACTACCGGTACCGGTACAAAAAACAAAAAGTACCGAGTACCAACTTGGTACTCGGTGGTCGATACGTGAATATGAATCAAGTAAACTTGCTCAGTATTGATTTTTTTTTTTTTTTTACCACATTGAGGACCCAGTGACCAGTCTTGTCAGCAGAGCCGGACCTGAGGAGAAATGAAAGATGTCAGACAATTGTCACAGTTACATTAACTATGAGATGATTAAAGCATAAGGTTTTGTGACCGTTCACTAAACTTTAACCAGCCACTGTAATTCACATTCTTATACACCCAGTTTAATGTCCATCAAAATAAACACAATTTTATGACTACATCGTGTCATTATATGCACAATAATCTCATTAACTCGCCGCTTGCCAGCTATTTTTAGCCCTATAGGTTGCCTCCGTGCTGGCCATTTTTCACCCTTTTTTTATTGGCTAAAATGATAAATTTTGATGTGCAAACAACGAATTTCGCCATGAAAATGCTCACCGAAGTTCGGAAATAGGTTTTATTGAGTCCTGCTTACTCTTATACAGGTATACCCACTCTCTCATGCTCACCACATAGGTGAGAGAAAGCCGTTTTTTATGTAAGGTATACTCATGTATTTATGCTGGGAAGATATAGCAATGTTCAGTACACTTTTCTGATTACTTACTACTTCAACATCTATCACATTTTGCATGTCTTTCTCACTGTGAATGCATTATCTTACACTTGCTTGAAGATAGGTACAACCTGACTTCATTATGTACAGTCCTGGCACTTACAAGAAGGTATTTACTACTGGACTTCACTATATAGTCCTTACACTTACAAGAAAATATTTACAACATACACTTACTTGAAAATATTTACAAAATGCCTTCACCATGTACAGTGCTGGGTGAGGCACACGAGCCAAGTGAGTGAGGCAGTGCGAGAGTGAGAGGGGGGAGTGAGTGAGTGTATGGCCTTGACAGCCTGGGAGATGGTAGAGAAACAGTTACCATACATGTCTGCTAGTTTTTACCCGTGAATCTTAAAAAATGCGGTCACAGTGATTTTTTTTTATTTTAAACCGTTTTATAACGGCACTGGCACTGACCGTGGAATTATGTCAGACCGTTTTAATACGGTACTGGCACGTGGAGGGTTAATGATTACACAGTGCACTTTAGTTTTCATTTCCAGTGTTGTCCCTGAGGAAAATGAGCACTTCAAATGATAGTCACTGTGTTCCATCGGTTTTGGTTTGAGCACGTCCTTCCCCAATGGAAACAGATGTTCCACAGCAGCACTGGATGGTTTTTGCGTGTTATTAGTTACAATTAAATCTCTGAAAACCTTGCAAGAAAAGCAGTCCTTGTTGATTTTATATTTCTCGGATTTCTCCAAAAATTCCTTTACTAGCTTTATCCCAGTCTCCCTTTTCTTCCTCCCTTTTACATAGAGGAGTTCGAAAAACTCTTTCTTTGACATCCTGCTCGTCATCATCATCATCAGTGGTGCTGCTCTCCGCATCTTTGGCTTGCTCTCCAGTAGTGACACCATCTTCTCCACCCTCCTTCTCATTTTCTCTATGTCGTAGGAGGCAGATTCAGGTAACCGCGCCAACCATGATAGCTTGAATTGGGGATGAAAGGCAGCAGCAAGCAAGCAGTCACTGTCCTCGAAACAATGGCTGAACCTGCCTTCCAAACCCCCAGTCACTGTGTTTACTAGAGGCTACCACACCGTCAGATCGGCGCTTTCCTTCTCCTCTCTTAATTTCTTGAGGCACATGGCCAGGGTCGGCAACAGCACTCCCATGTAGGCCTTCTCCTCACATTTTTTTTTATCACACAATGAGTGAACATAGATAAATAAAATGTACCGGTACCGAGTACTGACAAAATATACTAAAAGAATATACTGTTGGTACCAATTTTGGTACATAACGAAAAAGTAGTGTCACTACTGCAACCGGTACTCGAATTGTAACTCAGTAATGTAAATCGGTACTTTTGTACCTTGGTACTTCCCACTTATATATATATATATATATATATATATATATATATATATATATATATATATATATATATATATATATATATATATATATATATATATATATATATATATATATATATATATATATATATATATATAATATATATATATATATATTAGAACAGAGGAAGGAAAAACAAATGAATTAAGAAAAATAATCCACACACCAAATTACTGGTGTTTTTTTTTTCTTTTGTTTAATGGCCATCACCCTCAAGGTGGGGAATTAGGCCAATCAGTTCTATTATATACAGTCCACAGGGTACTCCTGCACCACTCAACATCGCTGATCTAGGGGACCAGTCATAGTGGGAGTATATGTTAAAACGCTCATAGGTCAGCTAGACACACCTCCTCCCCCCTGACAGTCAGCACTGGTCTGATGTCCTCACCCTGGTCGGCAGCTCAGAGCAGATCATAAAGGGTGGAGCATGTCATCGCTCCGAGCTGGTACAACCAGGTGTGAGCGCTGGAAGCCAGGAGGTGTCTATAGGAGGCTACATCTAGCTGATCCATGAGTTCGATGATGGGAGGGCGAGATGGTGTGCCCTCCTCTGCCTGAAGAGGGGGGGGACTCACCGACTTCCTCCTCGGCCAAGGAGCCAGTCGTCGCATCCTCAGTGTTAGTAGAGTCCCACTCCTCTTCAGACATTGATGGCGGATGGTGGACTGCTGCTGTGGTCATGTCGGTAGTTGTGTCCGGAGTCAGGTCAGTGATCTGGGAATGAGTCCATCGGTTGAGGGGGGCCTCCAGCCTGAGCCTCTTCGTCGGTGCCTGGTGAGGAGCAGCAGGTCATGGCTGGCGAGCCCGACGCTCCCGTCGGCGAGGGACCGAGTGTATATCGTGGGCAAAGCACTTGGGGATGATAAGACAAGGCAGCCCATTCTCCTCGAAGATCTTAGGGAGGAGAACACACAAAGGCCTTTTACCATCCCTGCAATAAGCCTTGGCTGTCACGATGCACATCTCCATGACGAGGTTTATCTGTCCAGAACTCCCAGGATCCCTGGCCTGATGTCCCCAGGCTGTGAGACGTCGCCGTGCATTGGCAGAACCTTACATGGCTACACCTCCCGGCCCAGTAATATCCCGGGCCTCAGGACCCTTGGGGGTTACAAACACGCTACACTCCATCGCCTCTCCATCACCTAGGGAGCATTAGAGGTTCCATGGGTTTGGCTTAATGATTGCCTGGGGTTGCACAAAAACATCAATGCCAGTATCCTGGCACTTGATGAATCCATACCCCACCAGTATGTTAAACCAAACCACTGTCCCCTGGATCTTCTGGGTGGCAGGAGACTGTGGCTGGCTGGTTGCCCCCCTCAACGGGTCGCAGGCAATGTCAGCACGTCCATCTTGCATGGTTGTCGGGTCTCTTACTGGTGTCTTCCAATCATTAAATATCTATAACAAAACTGAACAGCTGTAGGTTCATGTTTGGGGAGATACAACTTCGAGGAAGCGAATTCCAGAGAGATGCTGTTCGGGGAATATAAGAATTCTGATAGGCAGATGTTCAGCAATATTGTTGTGTGGCATTCCGATCATTGGCGCCACCAGATATCCGTTTAGCACGAGGGAAGGCATGGAGAGGCTGCACAATGGATGCAACTTCTGAGCATTTGCCATAAAAATGTCTGTAAAATAATGCAAGAGAGGATTCTTTCTTTCCTGTAGGGGAGGTAGTTTATTTTTAATTTTAGGGTTATTAATATTTCCAACAATTTTGTTCTAAATTATGTCTAGTTGTTTTCGTGCAACCTCTCCACATCCATTCCACAGGTGTCAGCAATATTCTACCTGAGATTATGGACTCTGTACAATAATCCAAGTTTCTTTGAGGCAGTTTTAGCAAGTGATCTGACATGAGAGTTGCAGCTGACGGCATTGTTAAGTAAAACACCGAGAATTCCAATACTTTTGGAGATGGGAATATTAGTAACACTGAAGATAATATACGAATCTGGCAATATCTGTCTATTAGTAAATTGTATATATTTGGTTTTACAAACATTAAATAAGACAAGGTTATTTTGTCCCCATTCATTGATCTTAGATAAGTTTTCATATATGGAGATGGCTGAACTAAAATGAGAGTTAGAGATATTAAACTTTGTAAATGCGTTTTTGAGTGTGAATGAACTATAAAGTGTTGAGTCATCTGCATATGAATGGATGGGATTGTGGGTGACACATAAGAGATCATTAATATGAACTAGGAATAGGGTTGGTGCAAGAACTAGATCCTTGTAGCACGCCAGCATTAATTGAGTGGAAATTGGAATATACATCATCTACTTTTACTCTTTATTTTTCTGTCCCTGATATATTAGGAAAGCAGAGGAATAAAAGACGTTAGTCCATAGCAAGGGAGTCTGGAGAGCAGGGAATGGTGCCACACTCTGTCGAAAGCTTTAGAAATATCAAGGGCTACTGCATAAGTTTCTCCATGTTGGTCAGTTAATTGATTGATGGTATGAGTCAGGAGATCGAGTATGTCAACTGTGGATCTTTCGTGACGAAAACCCTATCGACTATCATTAATCAAGCTGCTGGATTCAAGGTTTATAACCAAATGATTAATAATTACAGTTTCAAATACTATACCAAGAGAAGATGTGATGGCTATTGGACTGTAATCAGAGGGGTCAGAGGAACGTCCTTTCTTCGGAATTGGGTGGATATTGGCTTCTTTCAATGAATTAGGGAATGACAAATTACGTATGCATAGTCTGAACAATTTAGCTAGAACAGTGGCAAGTTCTGGGTAACACTTTTTCAAAACAATTGGAGGAATTTCATCTGGTGCTGGAGCTTTGTCGCTAGGTAAATTGTCTTGGATGGATTTTACGTATCTTGTCTGAATTTTGAGAGGAATAATTTCGGGAGAGTCAAGTTCTAGTACTGGGACGTCCTGGCTGACTTCCTGAATGGTAGAATTTCTGGCAAATGTACTGGCAAAGATATTTGCTTTTCCACGCGGGTCATTTGTAATGTTGCCATCTGATGATTGTAGTGAGGGAATGGATGATGACTAGTTAAAGTCATCATTGAAAGAATTGAGAGTTGACCTGAATATTCTAATGTCATTAGGGTTGTTAAGTAGTTTTGATGCTTCATTTTGAAGAAAGTTTGATTTAGCAAGATTTATTACAGTTTTTGCATGGTCTCTAGCAATTTTAAATTGAAAGAGTGATTCAGATGTTTTTTATTTTAACCCGAGGCACAGTGGCAGATCTAGGATTTAGGAAAGGGGGGGGGGGCTGTTTCTCAATGTAAGGAGTGCCGAGCGCTGAGTACGTGAGGCAATGAGGTAGGGGGTCTGGGGTGAGCTGTAGCTCCCCCTGCGGGGTCTGGGGTGGAGCCCCGACCGCAAAATGCTTTATAACATTTCACAAGCATTTTGAAAGCATTTTGGGGCAAGTTGTGTTACTTTTATGGTGGTTATTAATATTATTATTATTATTATTATTATTATTATTATTATTATCATTATTATTATATTATCATTATTATTATTATTATTATTATTATTATTGATACTTATTATCATCATTACTATGGATTATGTTATTATTATTAGTATTATTAATATTGTTATTATTATTATTATTATTATTATTATTATTAGTATTAGTATTATTATTATATACCTTTTCATTTTTACTGACATTGACATTTGATAATAATCGGCTCTAAGGGGCGCCATTCATAGCTGAAGGGGAGGTGGTCACCCTCCACCCCCCTGGATCTGCCACTGCTGAGACATCCCATTACAGTATGGATACGTCGTAATGTTTTGTCACAGTGAGTCCCATCGACTTATTGATACGTTTTGCAATTGCAAGGTCTGTCATTAGCACATTTTAAAAGTTTCGCGCGTTATTTTGGGTCAGCATATGCGGGAGACCTTCCTCTACCCACCGCCAGGCCACAACACTGCCTTTAGCTATGTGATCCCCTGCACATACATTACTGTCTTGGCAACTCACTTGTTAGCAGTGATCTGGCCAGTAAAGACATGTCGTGCCATGGTATGAAATTCAAGGCAAGAGTGATTCCCCAGTTGATGACTATGTGGAGGACAAAGATTATGTGGTACCACCAGAAGAAACGAGCAGAAGTGATGAGGAGGTAATGTCGCCAAGGAAGGTGCGGTATGTTGATGTGTTCAGTGAATGAAACAACGCTTATATCACCTATACTATTGTGTGAAAACCAATATATTCTTGTACTACATATAAATTCGTACCAAATGAACAAATATCTACCTATTCTGAGTGGTTTGCAATAGTTACCACTGCCATAGATAACACGACAGCTGCAGTTCGGCTCCAGAAAACATGGTACCAGGTGTTTGGAGGGTCACCTGTTTAGACCACTTCTAAGCTCAGGTGAGCACTTTTTTGTGAATTGCCATTGTTTCTCATGAAAAACAGAGGTTTGAACCCCTCAAAAAATTCCAAACTCTGCCAGGATTGGGAAGGGTTAGTGGTGAAAAATGTGCCGGGATGCAGCGGGTTAAGTATGAGTTATATGCTAGTGAGTTTTAGGCCATTCCTCTGGCACAGTTGCTATCAAACCATTTTGGAGTTCAGTCTTTTAGTGAACTGTTGACTTGATATGAATAAATCCATACCAGCTAGTATTAAGTCATTAATGTGTGACTGGTTAGAAATGAAATCACTAAAGAAGAAAGAATGCCATGGAATGTCAGCAAGATAATTTCTAAATCCATTTCAGCTTGCCCTATCAGAGTGTCATCGGGTCACCCTGACAGGTTCAGAATGGGGAGGTTTGGAGGGGCTGACTGATGAGACATTGATGAGATTGTGGTCAGATTATATATATATATATATATATATATATATATATATATATATATATATATATATATATATATATTGCCAGACGCCTCAATCCCGTACTGGGTGGCCACAAACAAATCGTCTCCACGTCGCCCTGTCCCTCGCCATTTCACTGCCCTGCTCCCAACTCACACCCCCCTCTCTCATATAACTCTCCACTCCATCCCTCCATCTCATCCTCGGCCTCCACCTCCCTCTCCCCCTTCCACCTCACTCACATACACTCTCCTCGTCAGTCTCTCACCCTCCATCCTCTCCACATGGCCAAACCACCTCAGTGTGTTCCTCCTAATACTTCCTATCACATCCACATCCACACCACAACGCTCCTTTATATCCTCATTTGTCAGCTTGTCTCTCACTGTGACTCCACAGGCTCCTCTTAAACAACTCATTTCCACTGCTCTCACTCTTGTGTCCTTCCAACAACGTCCAAGCTTCACTTCCTTACGTTAGGGATGGTATCACAATACTGTCATGTAGTAAAATTTTCGCTTCCATGCTCACTTCCCTGTTTCTTATCACTGCTTTCAAGGAACCAGCAACCTTTCTTCCTTGTTGTACCCTTTCAAGCACTTCACCCTCCAAACTTCCATCCTTACTCATCACACTACCCAAGTACTTAAACGTACTCACATTTTCCATTTCTTCACCATCCAACCTCACTGTACATTCACTGACTTCACCTCTCTCAATATATATATATATATATATATATATATCCTCTGACCACAATCTCATCAATGCCTCATCAGTCAGCCTGTCCAAACCTCCCCATATATATATATATATATATATATATATATATATATATATATATATATATATATATATATGGGTTGTCCTTTTTAATATTGTGAAAACTGAATATGGTAAATCTTCTTGGGCCACCCCCTAGTATTGTGCCACTGACGTAAACACGCCATATGTAATTTTTGTGTATGTATTGTTCAAAGAATTCTGGTGCCTCAATGGCCCTGAAGTTCCCCCCTAGACAGGAGAATGGGCCCACATTCGTGGGAACCTCTCATTGATCCACAAGAGGACGTGGTCACTGCGGGAAAGGCAGGAAGTGACGGGGAGGGGGGAGAGAAGATACGATGGCCCCTGGGATGGTTTTGGTAGGGTGAGGGGTGAGGGAGCTGGATCATCAGTAATGTGTCATTCCCTTTTGACTGGCTTAGCGAACTGTTGTTTTGTGCATTACGAATGTAAATAACAGTCTTTCATCCGAGGAATCTTCCCAGGTGGTAAGTCAGTCTTGAAGTTTGATTGCAATGGCTTTAGCTAGTGAACAGCCTTCTCCTTAGGAGCAGGATGACCATGACAAATGTAGGGAAGAGAAGAAAACCAGGAAGAAGAACGTGATCGGGTTTGTTGGAGACACCCTCGCCCAGCTCATGGGTGGTAAGATGTCCTCTGGAGGCTGTTCCATCTTCTGCAAAGGGGAAAGAAGATCCTGCAGGATGCTACAATGGTCATGGACTCTGAGGTCGTTAGACTCTGGTATTGTACCAGAATTCCACTGATACAGAGATAGCACAGGATCCCGAAAGTTGAAAAATCTGTAAGGGGAATAGGTCTCCCTAAGTAGGCTGAGGGACAAGAAGATGGAGGTGGAAGAAGGGAAGCAAACTGACTTTAAACTGAAGCTGAGGAATCTGTTTGACTTGGCACACACAAATGCCATGAAGCTGCTGAAGAACGGAGAGGACAAGGCATTTCTGAAGGCTCAATGGGAGGAAGGCTGCCACAGCATCATGATTGGTATCAGATGAAAACTATCGGATGCTCAAGAAAAAAAAACCTTAAGAGAGAGGAGGATTCCCGAGTTCATGAACTAAGAGAGCAGCAGTGATGAGGTGCGGTATAAGCTTTCATTGAGCTGGAGGAACTGAAGAGGGCAAAGAGGACAAACAACCTGTTCCCCAACCATCCACGTCAGCTACCACATTCTCATCCAAACGACAATGATTCTGATCTCGTGCATCCATCAACACTCCGGATTTGTCTAATGTCCTGTATCACACGAAGACTTGCAACCGGAATTCTGTCCACATCTTGGCTGCTGCAGCATCTGTGTATGGCAAAGACCCTTCAACAATGGCTTTGAACCGGTAGAGCATCCGTCAGGGACAAATCAAGGCCCGTGGCAATCAGGCAGCAGCTCTGGGCTCATCCTTCAAGCCTGGTGTTGCCCTCTGTATTCACTGGGACATTAAGTTGGTCACTGAAGAACCTGGCCAAGAAAAGTTGGAATATATATCCGTCCTGGTGTCTGGAGAGGGAACTGTCAAGCTGTTGAATGTCCACAAGCTGCGATCAGAAACAGGAGTTGCCATGGAGGAGTCGATCTTTGCTGCTGTACAAGAATGGGACCTGGTGGATTTGGAGACAAGCATGGCCTTCGACACAACTGCTAGCAAAACCTGAATTCGCTTTGGGGCCTGCACTCTCCTGCTGCAGAAGATGGAGAAGAGACTCCCTTGTCTAGGCTGCAGGAAGCACATCGTCGAGATCATGATCCAAAAAGTATTCACAGTATGTACTGGCATCATCACATTAGAGCTGGACATCCCTCTCCTCGAGCATTTCAAGCGGGGATCGTCCTCTGCTGCAGCTGATCACTTGAAGATTCTCACCAACCTTGTTTCCCGTTGCAATAAGGTCACCACCTTCTGCTATCAACTCGCTGCCCAACAGCCACAGGACGATTATAGGAGTTGCTCGAGCTCACGGTGATTGTCCTCCTCATGGCTTGCACATTTCGTGTCCTGGTGCCTACCACCTTGCCTGTTGGATGGTCAAAATTATTTACTCAGCCAAGATCTACTTTTTCCACGGACAGTTGCTCAATGTGCAAGAGCTTGCCACTCTTAAGCGGTACGTTATCTCTGCAGTCACACTCCACGTCCAGTACTGGTTCTCAGTGCCAGTCGTCACGTCTGCCCCTCGAAACGACCTGAAGGTCTTCAAGACATCCTGGGCTATGGTGACTCAGATGTCTCATCTGCTGCTGTGAAGGCCTTCAACCATCATCTCTGGTACCTCTCTGAGGAACTGATTGGCCTGGCGTTCTTCGAGTCCTTCGACTTGGAAATGAAGAGGGCTACGATTGAAGCTCTGAAGAACGAGGGGGGAGGGGGTGATAAGCCTGAGAAGAGAAGGACTCTGGAGCTGAATGTGGCTCTCATTCGAGTGAAGACACTCTCTGCACAAGCAGCACTCGCCACCTTCCTTCCTTCCTTGGATCTTCTGGTGGCTTCCTGGACGTTGACTCATGCATGTGGATGGCACGAGACAATACAAGAAAGCCAAACAATGTGTCCAGTCACTGAAAGTCATGAACGACTTCACTGAGTGAGGAGTTGTACTGAATGCAGGATTTCATCCCTGTCACTGGACGAGGAACAGCGCAATTCCTGTTCCAAGTTATAGAAGCTCATCATCACTGACTCCTGAATGCTCAAAAGGCTACCAATGCCTCCCAAACTAGGCAACAATGAGTGAGATCAGCTCCCATGACACCTCCTACCAACAAGTGGCTAATACTGATACAGTAAGGGCAACCTAGTTGTGCTGGCATAGTATTCAGCCCAGATGCCACAGTGTATGAAATTCAAGGCAAGTGGGGCACCAGTAAATACTACAATAGAAGACTGAACTTTGGCTGTATAGATTTTGTACTAACAGGAACAAAAGTGCGGGGTGGCCAGTAAAAGATCTGCCACTTCGATGATAAGGACAACCCATCAGTGGAGTCTGTTTTATCCGAAATTCTTTTAACCGTAATATGCCATTAACCGTAAGTTTTATTAAAATGTTCCCATTTCGATTAACCGCAAAAATCTGAAATCTATCCGAAAATTCAAACACGGCGGGCTTGTTTCGCGCCACTAGCGTTAGTTTATGGTTGCTCCGCTAGTCACTTGAGCGAGTTGCCCACTCCCTCACCTGCATCCACCACCTCAGAAGATTTGGATGATGTGGAAGATAATGTGGATGATATGGAAATGATTGAATACGGAAACAGAAAATATGAAAAACACAGTTATGTTTAAGACATTATTTGTTCGAATTGCTTACATGTTCGAATTACTTAAATGTTTTGGTGAAGGTTGAAGTTTGAGTGAAGATTTATTTAAGTTTACAGTTTCTATTACAGTTACAAAAGTGCAGTTACATACGTAGTTACTACAGTATATTAAGTGTTTTGCTGATGGCTGAGTGGCTTTTGGGGTGCTGGTGGTGCTGGTGGGCTAGACGTCACCAGAAATGGGTGATGGGTGAGTACAATACTGTTCCCTTGTATCCTACATATTATTACAGTATCTTTTATCCGAAAAAAATCGATTAAACGAAACTTTGAAAGTCCTATGATTTTCGGATAAAAGAGACTCTAATATATATATATATATATATATATATATATATATATATATATATATATATATATATATATATATATATAGGATGAGAAGTGGCAAAGTCCAGACAGCCCAAGTTTGCCCAGTTCAGTAGGCCACGCTTCCATTCACTCATCGTTCAAGCCCCCGGAATCCTGGCTCTATCTAATACACCAAAAACATTCAACACATTCTGTAGCTTCACATAATTATATCCGATAGAGTCAGTCTGGACGCTGCCACGTTAAAAAGGGATGTCAAATCCCTGATCATGCACTTCTTTTCACAACATTCATCTAGCCAGCTAGATCTCTTGTCAGTCCCATAGCCTCACTGCCTTCCATACCTCTCTTCCTCATACACTCATCCACTACATCCCTCCACCTTTTTTATGGCTTACCTCGCCTCCTTGCTTCTTCAAATTCGTTCAGATATACCCTTTTCACCACTCAGTTGTTATCCATTCTTTCCACATGCCCGTACCATCTCAATACACTCTCTTCGATTCTGGTGTCCACAGACTTTCTCACTCCAAATCTTTCACGAATCACATTATATCGTATCCTATCAACTCTCTGTACTCCACATACATTCCTCAGCAGTCCTATCTCCACTGCTCTCAGTCCTGACTCTTCATTTTCATGCCACACCATATAGTCTCACATCCATATGTTAAAGCTGGCACTAACACTGTGTTACGTAAGCCTCGTGCAGCTGCAACACTCAAGCCTCTGTTTCTTATCAAGGCATTCATAGCACCATCAACCTTCCTTCTCTGTGTCACCCTATGTTCCACTCCTTTTGCACATAATCCTCTCTTTTTTATCACTGTACCCTGGTATTTGAAATCTCACCAATTCCAGTCTCTCTCCTTTCACTGTAATATCACACTGGGTCATATCTCTCTCAAAAACCATTACTTTACTCTCTTCTACGTTTACTGTCGAGGCACGATGCTCTCAAATATCTACAAATCTCTTGACTAGTCTACCAAGTTCTTGCCGGTATTTGCAAGTAGTACTGGATCATAAGAATACGGTATTTGAGATACTCCATCTGTCACCATTCATTATCAATGCCATCCCTCTCTCCATTACTCGAGTTTTTGCTTCTCTCAACACTCCATCAGTATATATATATATATATATATATATATATATATATATATATATATATATATATATATATATATATATATATATATATATATATATATATATATATATATATATAACAACCATGGGGACATCAAACAACCTTGTCGCAAGCCCACATTGATCGTGAACCATTCACTTAGATGCCCATTTACCTTTCACGTGCTTCACTGCCATCATAAAAACTCTTGACGGCATCTAACAGCTTACCATCTACACCGTACATGAGGAAAGCCTTCCACAATCCTCCGCTGCTTACTTTGTCGTATGCTTTTTCCAGATTCATGAATGCCATATACACCTTACAGTCCTTCTCACAATCCTTCTTCACTATCTGTCTTACTGTAAATATTTGATCCACAAAACCTCTGCCACTCCTAATGCCACCCTGTTCATCACTCTTTATTCTGATATCTCTCCTAATTTCTCTATAATAATTCTTCCATATTCCTTCCCTACCACACTCAATAAACTTATGCCACGAAAATTCTTCCACTCACTTCGCTCACCTTAATTTTTGTACAGGGGTACAATCACAGACTTTTTCCATTCTGCTGGCACAGTTTCACTCATCCAAAACCTCTTACATTTCTCCACCAGGCACTTCATTCCGCTCTCTTCACTACACTTAACCATCTCTGTACACTTCATCAACCCCAGCTAGCTGTCCCATTTTTCAGCCGCTTCAAAGTCTTCTTCACCTGTGTGAGTGTCACGTTTCCTGGCACTGCATTCCTTCTCTGCACATCCCCCAAACAAACAGCCGCTCTGCTGTCTCTATTCTTATTCATCAGGCTTTAAAAATATTTTTTTCCATCTAGCCCTTACTTCATCGCCATGGGCTAATAATCTACCACTTACATCCTTCACACTTTCATATTTTTTACCGATGTCACTATATTTCCGCCTTTCTTTCCAGAATATATATATATATATATATATATATATATATATATATATATATATATATATATATATATATATATATATACTATGCCTGAAAGAGATGCATCTGCCATACTTTCTCTCGAGATACGGAATATTATTGACTAATCTGAAATGCAAACAGAACAGCCCAGGTGAGAAGTGAGCAATATTATATAGCTGTGCATCGAACAATATATATATATATATATATATATATATATATATATATATATATATATATATATATATATATATATATATATATATATATATATATATTAGGGTGCCCATCAAACCAATGTTAAAATTTGAAGCTGATAATTTTTGATGGGGTACCCTCTAAAACTGTTACGCCTGATGAATTAAATACTGTATATATGCAAAATTTCAGCATTTTACGTCAACATTTACTGGTTCCTCAATGAGGGTAAAGTTTTCGATATCTTGCTCAAGTATATTTGGCCTTTTCTTAATGACAGGGCTCTTCTGGTTGGATGATTCGATGAAACTTCTTGATAGTCTTATTCCATATGTGGTTTACGACAAGCAGACAGTAAATTTATTAGTATTTTCAGTAATTAAAATGTTGGACAACCATTGGGCAATTTTGACTTCAGTTTTACAGGCAAACTTTCGATCATCTAACAACATTGCTCCTTTGGGTGCCATCACTGTCACATTGTACCAACTGTTTCTAAAACACTGTCAAACATCTGTCCAGCTTTATAATATTGTTCGATGCTCAGCTATATAATATTGCTCACTGCTCACCTGTGCTGTTCTGTTTGCATTTCAGATTAGTCAATAATATTCCGTATCTCGAGAAAAAGTATGGCAGATGCATCTCTTTCAGGCATAGTAACACGTACTGCCACCCAAATTTGGATGATTAGTCCAGCATCAGAAAAGTTTCAAGGAATGAAACTTCCGATTTACCGTCAGGTGCTCTCTGTCTTTTTCCGTCGTAATAAAGTTCTTGGTAAGACAGTCAGGGACAGCTCAAGGTGTGCCGTAGCTGAAGCTCTCAAGATGTGGTCAGTGGCTTGTATCTCAACAACAATTGAAAATAATGCCATTGAGAAGCTTGAAAAAATGTTTTACCAATGGCAGAAACTGAAGAACATTATTCGCATAACTTAGATCAAGATAGCCAATGAAACTTCTTTGCGTGAAGGTTTGGAAAAACAGTTTGATGTAGCACATGCAAATGCTATGAAAATGATAACTGTTTTGCTGAAGACCGGCCTTCTTAGAAGACCAATGAAGGCCACGCATAGGCTACTGTATATGCGTAGTGGGGAGACTCCACAAGTTGCAAGAGGACAGGAAGGTAAAAAGACTGAAGCAAGAGGAATATTTCATAAGTAAAGGAGGGGTAAGAAGGAGAGAGAATTTCACATCTGAGACACATGGACTGACATAAGAGGACGATTTGCCCACACTAGCAGTCGATGACTTTGCGGCAAGTTTTGAACCATGCTGCTCATCAAGATGTATCAAACAGCAGTCTTTGGCTATTGTTAGAACAGAATTAAGTGCTGCACTTGGCAGAGCCAATGTCAGCAACCGTAATGCAACCTTTCTCCTGGCCGAGACTGCAAGAAGCCTTGGACATGATATCTCTAGTTTACAGTAACTGACAATCCTGAGTCAATCAGAAGTGCAAGACTGAAGTTTCGTGAACAGACGGCCCAAGCTGGAAAAAACAATTTTGATGCATCTGTACCTGTAGTAGTACACTGGGACGGTAAAATGTTGCCGGATATTACAGGTTGGGATAAAGCTGACAGGTTGCCAGTTTTATTATCAGGATTTCAAGTGGAGCAGCTTCTCGGCATCCCAACACTTCCAAATGGTATGGATAAAACAGCTAGCAATGCTGTTGTTAAAATGTTGAAAGTAGGATATAGATCAGATGAAGGCCATGTGCTTTGACACCACACCCTGAAATACTGGCAGACTAAGTGAGGCTTGTGGTGCAACAGAGAAAAGCCTTGGCAAAAAACTGTTGTATCTGGCATGTCGAGACCATGTACAAGAAATTGTGATCGGAGATGAATTCAAATGCTGTTGTGGTCCATCAAATAGCCCTGATATTAGCTTGTTCAAGCGTTTTCATCAATTTTGGCCACTAACTGACAAGAGTTAGTTTCAGACAACAAACAATGATCCAGTCTGTGTTGAAGTTCTGAAGAAATGTACTGGCATGAAGGACGATGTTATAGTTTTCGCCAATCAAGCACTTCTGTTAAGTCACCAGGCTCTTGATGACTACCGTGAATTGTTAGAATTAACGGTACTTTTTCTTGGTGATGGTCCACCAGGCAGTATTAGATTCGTGGCCCTTGAAGCGATGATTAGAGCTAGATGGATTGCCAAGTTGCTGTACTGTGTATAAGTATGGATGTTTAAACAGGAGTTCAAGTTAAAGGTAAGTGAAGGAACTGCACTGAGGGAAATGAACCTCTTTGGATACCTGCAGCACACAAATGCTTGGACACTGTGCCCAATTCCAGCATCTGCTCCGACCAATGATCTTGCCTTTATGAAGCTAGTGAAAAACTACTATGCTATTAACAAGGGCATTTCGTTTGCTGTAGTTAAGGCATTCCTCAGACACCTATGATATCTGAGTGAGGAGCTAATTGCCCTTGCATTTTTCGATGATGCCGTAGACAGACACACTGACAGAAAGATGGTCAGTGCTTAGAAGAAAGATTGTTCAAATGAATCACCCAAACGAATCCAGATGGAGTGAAGCAGGATTTTTGAAAAGGAACTTCATGACATTGTCAGAAACAGTACTTGCCATGCTTTGGATTGAACACAGACTTCCTCACATAAGCAGAGCCAGACAGTTGGCAGTCACTTGAAGATTTTCAGCGAACAAAGAAATTCGTCAACATTTTGGCGTTGGTGAATGACCGGACAGAGCGAGCTGTAAAACTGATGCAATATCTCTTTCACAACAAGTGAAGAAAAGAAGCATTACCTGCTGCAGGTTGTTTCAAGTCACTGAGTCAATTGCCCAGCAGCTAGAATGTCATTGCTTATCGGGGATAATATTCCGCTGTATTGTTTTCAAGGCAGGTATGCTTACTGTTTTGACTGTTGAAAATATGCCGTGATAGAGCTGCAATAAACGCATGGCAGAATTGTATTGAGATGGTCTGAGAAACAATTGAGTAATGAAGTGCGGGGATAACTTGCCATCAGATAAGAATCTTCTAACTTCAAACCTCTTGAACAAACTTTTAATATGCATAAACAATTCTAAAAACAAATCACTGTGGACTACAGTCATTAAAGACGACAAAAGGGAGGGTACCGCAGAAGAAATTCAGAAATTAATTTTTGATTGGCATCCTAATCTATATAAATATAAATATTAATATAAATTACGTATATATATATATATATATATATATATATATATATATATATATATATATATATATATATACATATATATATATATATGAATTCGAGTGACCCAAGGAGAGTTTTAGGGGGAGTAAAAATCAAGATCTGTGTCATTTTAGGTCATTGGTAGGGTGTTCGTCTTTTTGGCCCCGGCAACGCTGGGTACCCCTGCAACTGAATTTTTGGCATGGAGACTCACATGACCTTCAGTTCGGACATAGGCTATGTAGGGTTCACCTCTAAGATCATTTGAGGTCACTGGTCAGAGGCCATATGAGGTCACTGGTAATTCACGCTGGAACGTCTGGACCAAGTAGCACAATTTTTGGCATGGAGACTCAGATGACCTCCAGTTCGGACATAGGCTATGTGAGGTTGACCTCCGAGGTCATTTGAGGTCACTGGTCGGAGGTCATTTGAGGTCACAGGTAATAGCAAACAAGTGCGCACAATTACTGTGAAAGCTGAAATAGAAAGTTCCTGGACCTCTTATAATCCTTTTTCAAAAGCATAACAAGTACACTCAAGGAAAGTTCCGCTTTATACATCTGCCTGCCAGTTCGGACTTTTATGCATGAGACAACCACTAGTGAATCAGTAGCCAGACACTCAAATGTATGGTACCACTGTCTGGGAGGGGAGAAGTTAAAGGAGGAAGGTTACGAGGGCTAATAGTTGCAACCCCTCCCTCTTCCTTCCCCATCCTTCTCACACAGTAATCAGAGAGTTGAGTGTTGGCTATTGCTTCATTATCATTTGTCTCACATTTCCTGTTTCGAAGTGGTTAGCAAGTGTATAATGCAGAACTTTCCTCGAGTGTATATGGCCTTTCTGCAGTAATAAGACTGAACTAGAACAAATAAAACTAGAGTGTTTGCCTTTTTGGCCCAGGCAACACAGGGTACCCCTGCTTGCATATATATATATATATATATAGTAATACCCCGACATACGATACCCATAGATGCGATACCCGGGCTTAGCGATTGGGTTACAAATACCACCACACCCCGATACCTGATGGCAGAGCCCCGGTTTAACGATAGGCCCTCTGTCATTGCGTCCATAGGTGACAGGCCGAAATTTTGAATAGCGCGCGTTCCCGCTGCCAGCTGAGCCCATCTATCTCCCAGCATGCACAGAAATGCACACACAGGCCCCACAGCCATCAATCACCCCACACTCACCTATATCATTCTTCTCACACTGGCCATCTCAGAGTGAGGAACTCACTTACACTCATCGTGTTGCACCACAAACGTTACACAAGCTGCTATCGTAGTGCATCGTAACTGTGTTCAAGCAGTGCCGTGAGTAGAGCAGTGACACTAATCATGTGTGGAGTGCAATATTGTGTGATTTTTGGCCTAAATAAGTGTGATAATGTCTGGTAAGAGTGCTGCATGTGGTGGGGCTCGTGGGGTTGTAGTGGAGGCCCTAGTCATGGTGGTAAGCAGCCTGCTAGTGGTGGTGCTGGTGATGTTCCCGCAAAACATGTAGGTGAGACTGTCACTAGAGGTGAAATTAGAAATTCTTAAACGCCACAACAAAGGCGAAGGTGCGTGTGCTATTGCATCGGCTCTCCACCTGGCCCAGTCAACTGTCTCCACCATCATCAAGAGGAAGGAGGCCATTAAGGCTGCGCTGGGGAGGTTGCAACCTTATGTGCTTCCCATATCACCCGCCAGCGAGAGCCGGCGATGTAGAGGTTGGAGCGGATGCTGCGCACGTGGGTGAAGGATCAGAACTGGTGTAAGGCACCCATGAGCCAGGCAGTTACTGTACATGCACTAGGCTATCTCGCTATGGGATGGAAGAAAGGTCAGGCGGATTATTGATGATAGCGAGACCTTTAAGGTGAGCCATGGGTGGTTTGATTGGTTCAAGAGGCAGGCTAACCTCCACCATGTGAAGATGTACGGTGAGGCGGTGAGTGCAGATACCATGGTGGCAGCAGTGTTTCTTGACGAACTCAAATGCATCATCGTGGAGGGTGGCTACAGTGCAAAGCAGGTTTTGAATTTTGACAAGACTGGGCTCTTTTGAAAGAGAATGTCCTCCAAGGCATATCTTTCAACAGAGAAAAAGTCTACACCAGGGGTCAAAGCCTCAAAGGACCGGCTGACACTCCTGCTGTTGGGCAACACCGAGGGCGACCTCAGGTCGAAGCTTCTCCTTGTCTACTGCTCCAAGAACCCCAGGGCTCTGGTGGGGTATGTTAAAGAGAACCTTGGGGTTATCTGGAAGTCAAACAAGAAGGCCTGGCTGACTTCTGATATCTGTTCATCATATTTCCACTCGTACCTGTCTCGTGTACTGAAGAGGTATGCCTCGCCGGAGAATATGCCAAACACATTTCTCATGGTGGTAGACAACGTTCCTAGCCACCCTCCCACGATGAAAGGATGGGTCAGCAATGCAGAAGTGGTGTTCCTGCTCCCCAACACCACGTCCTTGTTGCAGTTGATGGACCAAGGGGTGATCGCTGCCTTTAAAGCTTATTACCTCCTCTGCACTATGCAGCAGTTGGTGACAGTAATGGCAGGACAACAGCGCAGCAGTTTTGGAAGGCCTACAACATATGCCACCTCCTAGAGAATATCACTGCAGCATTGAGTGAGGTTAGCCAGGCCACCATGAACGGTGTGAGGTGGAAGCTGTGGCCAGAGTGTGTCCACTCCTTCACTGGTTTCCCTGATAGTGTGCAAGCTCCACCTGTGCAGCATGTGCAGCAGGACGTAATGGTAATGTCACACGAGGCAGGCTTCGGTGAGGTCGATGAGGATGATGTGGAGGAGATTCTCGAGAGCCACAGGGAGGAGCTCAACAACAAGGAGCTCCTCAATATGGAGATCCAGCGGGCACACCAGGAGGCAGAGAAGGAGGTCGTCCCTGAAGTGTGAGCTCTGAATATAAAAATCCTGAAGGCAATGCTAATGAAGCTGGATGAGGTGATTGAGTTTATATGCACACACAACCCCCTCTCAGGAGGAAGCAGAGATGCAGCTAATTGGCTCGAGGAGGAGATAAAAGTGTACAGGATGATGCTGGAGGGGAAGAAGAGGGTGGCCAGGCAGACTACAATCTCAGCCTTGTTCAAGCAGGCCCCCAAAACGCCAGCGACCCAGAGAGGATCTCCCCAGCCTTCAACCAGCAGAACATCTCCCCAGCTTTCAACCAGCACAGAATCTCCCCAACCTTCAACCAGCAAAGAAACACCAAGGGACACCTCCTGTCGTGGATGTGCTCTGCCCATAGTGCTGGACCTAACCTCCAGCCGCTCCCCATCTCCCGTGTCACCAGTGTCTCCACAAAGACACTCCACCACTCCATCGCTGCCTTCTCGTCCCGGCCTCCATCTCCCACACCACCTCGGCCACTGTCTCTGTCTCTCTCGCCACGGCGTGGGCCACCACAACTGACTGCATCACTACCTCATCATTCATCGCAGCGGTCTCCTTTGCCACCTCACCGGTCATCACAGTTGTCTCCCTCACCACCTCCTCTGCCATCGCATCGCACTCCATTGCTACCCCATCACACCTCATTGCCACTGCCTCAGCCATCGTATCGCACCTCATCGCCACTGCCTGAGCCATCGCATCACACCACATCACCACCGCCTGCTTCATCACATCACACTCCATCACCACCCCCAGAGCAAGTGCATCAGTCTCCCGCTATGACCACCCCACCTCACCAGGCTTCCCCCCTCCCTCTCTGACCCTCGCCTGGAGATGGGGTTTGAAGGCTTTGAAGAGGATGATTGAATGTTAGGTAGTACCACTTGTCCCCTAGCCTCGGGGGTGATAGCAAGGATGAGGACCGGACATGGACTTACAAGAAGTAAGTGATGAAAGATTTTTTATATTTCCTAACCTATTCCTTATGATATGCAGGCTTTATTTGTTGGTTTTAGTGAGTTATGTGCAGGTGTAAGGCTTGGGTTAGCTTCCTTGACAGCTGTTAGGTCACTTAGGCCTTTAAACCTGTTCTTGGGCTCGTCTCGGTAGGTTTTGGTCTTGGTTTGGAGGGAAACCCAAGGATAGTAAATGGTCCACACTGATTTACATTTTAAAGGTACGTCAATATACTGTACAATACCCTAGGTAACAAAGGGGTTTTACCTAACCAGTTCCATTATTAAACCTGGGTATGCCTGTGTGTTTGCGTGTGTGTGTGTGTGTGTGTGTGTGTGTGTGTATACAGTATATATATATATATATATATATATATATATATATATATATATATATATACATATCCATCCATCCATCAGCCAATCCTACGTTGCGTCATGAGGAGCGTAGGAGCCCGGGGCTAGGCAGTTGGTCCCGACATTTAAGATGAGAGTGACCAGCCTCACTCATCCCAGAGTGGTATTACGTAAGCAATAAACCCCAACCTTCCCTTGGATAGAAACCTTCACTGCCTCAATCCGATTGGAGCACAATAACTACCCACTAAACCACCAGGCGCCAAAAATTGGTTATATGGTTACCACCCAGCATAGTAAATGGTTTCCTGGTGTACAGGAAACCATTTGGCATGTCACTCAGTGTAGAGTCACCCACAGTCAAAAGGAACAGGAAAGAATGAAGGAATGAAAGACAGATGAGGGAGTGTAAAGTCACCCGTAGGCAGAAGGACGAGGAAAGACTGAAGGAACGAAAGACAGAAGAAGATGGAAGGAAAGAAGGATGGAGGAGAGGAAAGGGTAGACACCCGAGAGTAGCACTACATCGAGTGAGAGGATGGTGAGCACCCCCACCTACTACATATATATATATATATATATATATATATATATATATATATATATATATATATATTAGGGTGGTCCTTATCCAGTAGGGCCAAAATTCGATTTCGAAAATTCAAACGCCATACCCATTCAAAACATTCTAAACAGGTTAAAAATACTGTATGTGAAATATTTTTGACAACAAATAATTTTTAGAGGTTGCCCATTGCCCTTGAATATCACTGTGTACGAGTCAAAGAGTCAAACCGTGTATATTCAGATAATTTTGTATCTGAAATTTTCTGACATTTATGAATTTTTCAGGTACGATATCAGCTCACAGAAGGTCACAAACAGTTAATTTTGGAAAAAGGTAGATACATTTATTAACTAATCTGAATTGCTTCAAAGCAAGTTATAGATTTTTGATGAACACTTATTTGTAATACCAGTAAACGACTATCATTTCAGTCACTTCTGCATTATTAAATGACCATTATGTCGCCAACCAAATCATTGACCATTCATTACTGCAGGGGTCTCTTAACTCCATGAGGAACTCTGTGTCTGTGGTCGGCCACAACTTGTAGGATGTATTGCAGCTGGTCTTCATCCTTCGTTAGACGACCGGAGAAGGCCTCGAGAAGTGCAACTGCTCGTTCAGTGTAATCATTGGTTACTGCGAGTTTTTGCAAACATGTCAGCGCCTATCCGTATGTACAATCTTCATACCATTGGTCAACAGGTAACTTCAAAAAGTCATCATCGATATTCAGTCTTTTGAAGAGGTTCTTTGTCTGCTTCGTGGCGAAATCAGAGACAGTCTTTCCTGAACGTCACCAGTCGCAATGGTCACTCAGTTGGGAGGATCCTCCATACCATTATTGAAATTCATAGATTGCACCATCTGTTTCTTTACTTCTTGACTGACGTTATCATCATACAGTGCAAGACCCACCAGCTCTTCATTCAAGTACCTCAGATGAGAGGCAATTTTCTGAGCTGTTACTCTGGAAATCTCATTGTTGGCATAGTCGACAAGGGCCTGCTGTAGATGCAGGTCGTTCTGTGAGGCACTCACTGCGAGTGGTGCTGTTATCCAGGCCTTGACGTAGAAGCGTGTGTAAAACACACACAGGTCACGGAGACCACTCTCTTCACTGATGGTCAAGGTAAACTGTGAACGAAACATCCACACTTTGAATGTGTAGATTATCTTTGACATCCATCATGCATGATGCATCACACTGGGCTTATGAAAACAAGTACCTCGAGGTGGTGATGAACCGAGGAAGATGGCAGTCAGCTCGAGTAGTTCACGGTAATCATCTCGAGGCTGCTTGTGCAGAAGTGTAGTGAAAACAAAGGTCAAGACCTCCTCCTTGATATCTTCAAGTTGAGCTGCAACTACTTCATCAGATGATGCGTCTTGGAAGTGCTCCTGGTCAATTGAACTAAAAAATGTTTGAAATCGCTTGAAGAGCAGTACTTCTGGTGCCGGTGCAACATGCATGGCTGCCTTGAAAGTAGTTCCTGCAAGTAGTTCTAAGATGTGATGCTGGCAGGTGAGTTACAAGAGTTCCCTGTCCAGTAGCTGTTCCACCATAATGTATGCTCATTTGTGGCGACCCGTGTTTGCGCTTGTTGTGTCGAAGCAGATGCCTTGGACCCTTTCTGCAACTCCCCACCGCTTCAGTGCTCTGACCGTGGCTTGTGCTTGCTGCAGATCAGTCCCTGATTCTAGTTTTGGAACTTCTAATAGCTGAGAATTACCACTTGACGAGATGATGATCGGAAGTCAGTCCACTTTTTCATTGTTGGTGAAGTCTGGAAGAAACTTTCCATCCCAGTGTATGACGATTACTTCGTCCAGAGCTAACTCATTCATCGTACTCATCACCGTCTCATTGCGCCATTTCTGTCGCTGTCGCCTGATGCTGCTGCGGATCAGAATTAATGAACTGAAATCATGACCCAAAGCTTTTGCTGTTTCTCCGAGAATCATCAGAGCAGTGTGCTCAGACAGTTGATATCGATCCAGAGTGGCCGACAAATTTTGACTCAGCACAACTTTCCGACCACGTGTTGGTGGTGAAGGAAGACTTACGTTTAAGTCTTCATTTACAGGAGTCATGCAGTTACCACTGGACTCATCCCCAGATGACAAAGCACTGCTGCTGCTGCTCTCCAATTCAGCGATTTCATGAGCCTGCACAAATGCAGTAGTGGCCTTTTCTCTTCGTTTGAGCTCCATATACTCACGGCGGTGCTTATTTGCTTCTTTGATACTTAGGGTCTTGTCGATTCATGCCAGTGCTCCCGACCAACCTTTCATACGCTGACTGATGAGACACTGCTTGTCCTCTTCTATTGTGATCAGTTTCAGGGCATCAGCATGTGCAATATCGAAAAGGTAATCCAAAGTATCTTTAAATGACTGCTCACCCTGGACTTGTGCTGGTGTTGTCCTGCCCTTGTTTTTCTTAAGAGAGTGCCATTGACGCAAAATCTTCTCCAATTTTTTCTTGGAATTGCATGTTTGTCGAACTGGAATACAGGCACGCTCCCAGAACTGTTCCACTTTATCAATTATTGTAGCTGCCACTGTTGAGTTAATTGTCTTGTTCTGCTTGAGGTGGAGGTGCAAAAGGTAACGTAGGGCTTGGCGGTTTGAAGGCAATTTGGATCCTTTGATATCATCTTCCAACTTGTCGAGCAAGTAGACATCAGACCGAGTCCTAGACAGGTTCCTTGCTTTAGCATCAATGCTCCCACTCGTCGAAGCCATATTCCTCCAGAATCAACACAGTTCAACCAGTTATCAGTAATTATGTAAGATTGCCTGTAAAAGCAGAAAGCATGCAATTAAAGCGTGCAATTAGATTGTCACTGTATGCTATCAGTACACAACAGTGACATCTCTATGCACTTAACGAGTAAGTGAAACAGTTATATACCAAATTGTCATTGAAATCTAGTAAATTATCGTCACCACGAATATCAGCAGCATAACCAAGTCATGAGGGCTAACGACAATTATCTAACTGCCACGGCTGGTTCACAGTAGGCAGCTGTGATCTGCCTAGGTGCTATGAATTTAAATCTTTGTACAATGCAGAACTGAGTAGTTTCAAGACACCGAAATTGTGTGAAAGACATTTCTGTGACAACTGTGTGGGACAAGCTGAATGTGGCGATACGTAATAACATAAAAGGCCGATGAGCGACCTCTTAGTATAAATATTTTTGAAAAATATTTTGCATGACATGTTTTCGTGTTATATGGAAGGATTTCAGGGGGTATCGTCCTAAAAATTCGCAAGATCTAAAATTGGGACCACCCTAATATATATATATATATATATATATATATATATATATATATATATATATATATATATATATATATATATATATATATATATCACCAGTCGAGCAGGGCAGTACTTCCAAGGTGGATGGAAAACTGATGACAAGGAGAACTGGAGCTCCCGTTTCATCAGCCCTCAGGACTAGTTCCTGACCATCCCCCTTTGCTGAACATTTTCATTGTCTCAGTAACATAGAGAGTAGGCCAGCATGCTCTCTAATATAAGTTTCTCTAACTATCTACACCAAACTACATGCACATTACATACTACACTCCTTTTTCCAAAATTCAAAAAAATAAAAATCATGGCTACACAACACTCAGCCTCGGAGTCCCCAGGGCGGGAAACATAAATGCCCCCACCTTCCGCCCCTCTCCCAGTGACGACTTGAGCTGTCTGGAACCACTGTCTGACTGACTTCTTCTTCATTTCTGCAACATTCGCGGCCTTTCCTCTAATTTTCGCTCTGTTGAGCACCACCCCTCCTCCTCTAAACCACACCTTCTTTTTCTGACAGAGACTCAGCGGGCTGAGGCAACTGACAGTTAACCCTTCTCGGTATCCTCCTACTTTCTCTATATTCATTTCAAAGCCAAAGGTGGCTGTTGTGTATATATACGCAACAACCTATCTTGCTCCTGTGTTCCTGAACTTGATTCTTCTGAATTCTCTACACTCTGGCTTCGGCTTTCCTGTGATTCTCTGACTAATTATATCTATGCTGTTTACTTCTCCCCTAATTCTACTATCAAAAATTCTTTGACTATCTTACTTCTACGATGGAACACATTCTATCCATTTATGATTTCTCTGAAATCTCCATTCTAGGAGATTTCAATGTTCACCATCATCTTTGGCTCTCCTCTCCTTTCACTGATCCACCTGGTGAACAAGCCTACACCTTTTCTATCCTTAATGACCTAGAGCAGCTTTTACAGCACCCTACCCGTATCCCTGACTGCCTTGGAGAGAACTCCAACATACTTGACCTCTTCCTTACAACTAATCCTTCTTCTTACACTGTTAATCTTTTCTCTCTGTTGGGCTCCTTCGATCACAACCTTATCACCTTAACCTGTCCTATCACTCCAGTATGGCCTGTGGACCCTCCAAACAAACATCGTCTGGGACACTTTGGAGCTGCAGGTTGGAAGGCCCTCAGGAAGTACTTCTTTGATTTTACCTGGAATGATTATTGCTTCCATGGCTGGGAGCCATCTGAGTGTGCCTTGAGCATTACGGAGGTTATTCTCTCGGGCATGGAAGCATACATTCCTTTCTCATATCCTATGACTAATGCAAGAAAGCCTTGGTTTAATCACGCTTGTTCTAATGCTGTCCGCAACAAGTAGAGGGCCAGGTACCGGAGCCAACCCACCCCTGAATCACATCAGGTTTACGTTTCTGCCTGGAATCGTGCTAAGTCTGTTCTTCGCTCTACTAAAAATAATTTCATCTGTACTAGGTGCTCTCAGCTCTCCAACTTGAATTCTTCTTACTCCTTCTGGCACCTCACTAAAAACCTTCCTAACAATTTTTCCTCATCATCTTTTTCTCCTCTTTTCTACCATAATGGTTCTGTAGCTATTTCTTCTACAGATAAAGCAGATCTCTTTGCTCAGACTCTCTCCTCCAATTCCACCTTAGACGATTCCGGTGCTGTTCCTTCATCACTTCCCCCCCTCTGACTTCCTCATGGCTGACATTAAAATTTCTTCCGCTGATGTATTTTCTGCGATCACTGGCCTCAATACTAACAAGGCATATGGGCCTGATGGGGTCCCTCCTGTTGTTCTCAAGGACTGTGCTTCTGTGCTTACACCCTGCCTAGGCAAACTCTTTCCCCTTTGTCTATCAACTTGTACCTTTCCTTCATGCTGGAAGTTTGCTCTCATTCAGCCAGTCCCAAAGAAGGGTGACCATTCCCAACCCTCTAATTATCGTCCAATTGCTTTAACATCCTGTATCTCAAAAGTTTTTGAGTCAATTCTTAATCGAAAAACTTTAAAGCATCTTTCCTACCACAACCTTTTTCCAGATCGTCAGTACGGGTTCCGTCAGGGACGCTCCACTGGCGATCTTCTCACCTTCCTTTCAGAATCCTGGTCAGCTTCCTTTCGGGACTTTGGCGAAAGCTTTGCCATTGCACTTGACATCTCAAAGGCTTTCGATCGAGTCTGGCATAAATCTTTAATTTCCAAACTGCCCTCTTACGGTTTTTATCCTTCTATCTGTGCCTTCATCTCTAGCTTCCTCTTCTGGTCGTTCTATAGCCGCTGTTGTAGACTTGCCATCGTTCTTCTAGATCTATCAATAGTCGTGTTCCTCCAGGGCTCTGTCCTCTCACCAAACTCTCTTCCGTTTATTCATCAATGATCTTCTAAGCTCGTACACATAACCCTATCCACTGATACGTTGATGACTCCACTTCTTCACCATTATCCATTCAGTTCATGCAACGTCCGTCTCAACAGTTACTTGAACAAACAAGGGATGAGGCTATGGCACACATAATGTCTGACTTGGCTCGTATCTCTGAGTGGGGTAAAAATAATCTTGTTGTTTTTAATGCATCAAAGACTCAGTTCTTACACCTATCAACCCAGCAAAATCTTCCACAGGTGTACCCACTAACGTTTAACACTATTCAGCTTAATCCTGCATCATCCTTGAACATGCTTGGGATTTCATTCACTCGGGACTTATCTTGGAAAGATCATATTACATCTCTTGTATAATCTGCTTCCAAGAGATTAGGTGTGCTAAGCCGACTCTGTTCCTTCTTTACCCCTGCACAATTGTTGACTCTATACACGAGTTTTATCCGTCCCTGTGTGGAGTACAACTCTCATGTGTGGGGAGGTTCCCCACACACAGCTCTTCTCAGTAGGGTGGAGTCAATGGCTTTTTGTCTCATTAACTCTCCTCCTCGTAGTGGCTCCCTTCAACCTCAGTCTCTTCGCTGCACTGTACATCTTTATATCTCTTCTATCGCCACTTCAATGGTCACTGCTCCTCTGATTTGTCTACTTGCATTCCTCCACCTCTACGACGGGCACGTAGCACCGCTTTTCCAGCAGCCTTGAAAAGCCTCTCCATTCCATTTCTGTCCAACTCTCTAATGCACGAGTTAACCGCTACTCACAGTCCTTCATTTATGCAACAGGATCAATCTCTGGAACTATCTCCCTCTGTCTGAATCTCTCTTGCTTCCTTCTACGATCTCCAGTCTTTCAAACGCGGTGTGCTCCCACAGGCATCTCAGAAAATGATCGGATCTTGAATCTGGCTCTGTCTTACATTTTGTTTTTCTCTTGGAAGGAACAGTTATTCCGGGTCTCATGGCCTTTGGTTCCTTCTGCCTGGTTCCTTCTTTCTAGCATATATATATATATATATATATATATATATATATATATATATATATATATATATATATAATATATATATATATATATATATATATATATATATATATATATATATATATATATATATATATAGATAGATAGATAGATATAGGTAGGTAGATAGATAGGTAGATAGATAGATAGATAGATATAGATATAGATATATATGAAAAAAGAAATGATTATTCCCATTTACTAATCTTGAACTCCGCCATGTATTGTGACCTTGGCTTTGAAGGTTTTAAGTACTGAAAGATATTGTCGTTTGTGCAACCACTGGAAGCAACGGCCCCAATAGCTGATTCCCTGCTTTAGTCTTCAACCTCAATCACTTCACTTGGAGGGATCTCTCCTGTGAAAATCATCTGCTTGTACCAATGATGAAAAAAAAAAAATCATAGAAAAATATACCTGAAGACTCTTTGACACCTGTACAGTAGATAAACGGTAACAATTAATCACTTAATACCCATGCTGAAGGCTGTTGGATGACCGAAATCATATGAGGCATCGTAGTCCGGATCAGTTAAGCCTTCTACTTGACCATGTGACCATCTATAGCAGTGCTCCACAAATGAAAAAACCTCCAGCATCTCTTAGAATCAAACCATGTCATTAGCAAGCGGGTTCCTTAACAAATACGGAAACAGTGTAGATAAACTTGACGTTAGTGTAAGGAGTATTCTGGAAAATAGCTGCTTGTCATGCAGCTGTCTATAATTTTTGTATTTGGATTTAATCCACTTTCAAATTTCATGCCATCAGGTACGGCGACAATGTAGAGGAGTTGGACGAGGGTGTAGATTGCCAAAGTTATGGAAACCCTAAGTGACCTGGGCCTGGATAACAACACCATCGTTTACTTTGCCTCGGACCACGGGGCACATCTGGAGGCGGTGGAGCCAGGCACCATGGAGAGGATAGGAGGACACAATGGACG
>NC_136969.1:20546348-20691621 GCF_032717465.1 Coenobita brevimanus | reverse complement strand
ACCATGGAGAGGATAGGAGGACACATGGGACGCTTTAAGGGGGAGTGAAGAAGCAAAGGAAAGGAGGCAGGTGTTAGAATGAGGTTTAGAGTAGAAATAGTTAAAGGAAGACAGAATGCAATACAACAGCGAGGAGATTAAACGAGATTGATAAATGCCAAAGCAAAATAAATGCTGCTAGAACCTGTGGGTGTTAGTGATATTCGAAGAACAAAACTAAATGAATATAATTAAATAAGGAGGGTAGAAGGAGGATAACAGAAACACAATGTGAATCCTTGAGAGGTGGGAGAGGTAGACTTACAGACTTTACTTCAGAGTGTGGATTTCCTACATTGAAGACTAAGAAAGAATTATTCAGTGGGTGGGTGTAAGTCTGATTCTCAGTCTCCCTAAACTGGATAAGTCGTGGAACGGGTGCAATGGACAAAGATACAGAGTAAAGCATGAATAAAGCTGCTTTTTCAGCCACCATAGAAACATGCAACATTTAAAGAAATCCAAATAGCCACTTGTGCCTAGTAGAGTGGAACTTAAAAGATGATTTTTTTTCATAGATCTCACCCTTGCAAAAATGTTCCACTTTGGCTAAAAACATTTATAAAATTGATTGAACCTTTCTAGTATAATATTTGTTAGGTAGCCTCTATCATCTCAAATAATAAGAAAATAAATTTGTTAACAAAAACTATCTATCTATCTTTACAGTTCCCGATTGCCCTAATCCCGCAAAGGGTGGCCGTAGACAAATGCCTCTAAGTCACTCTGTCACCGTACTAGTTTGACTCCCCTCCCCCCAACTCACCCCCCTCCCTCACATACCTCTCAACTCCATCCCTCCACCTCATCCCCCGGTCTACCCCTCCCTCTCCCTCCCTCCACCTCACCTACATACACCCCTCTTAGTCAGTCTTTCATTCTCCATTCTCTCCACATGTCCAAACCACCTCAGTGTATTTCTCCTAATCTTTTCAACCACATCCACATCTACCCCACAACGTTCCTTCACTTCTTCATTCGTCAACCTGTCCCTCCACGTCACTCCACATACTCCTCTCAAGTAACTCATTTCCCCACTGCTCTCACTCTTGACTTGTTCCCCTCTTGGGCAAGGTCCACGCCTCGCTTCCATACGTCCAGAGTAGGGATCACTACCACCATCATGCAGTGACTTTCTTAACTTCCATACTCACCTCCCTATTTCTCAACTTTTCTTTCAAGTGTACTAACAACCTTTCTTCCCTGCTGTACTCCTTTTCACGTACTTCATCCCCCAAAGTTCCATCCTTTACTCATCACACTACCCAAGTACTTGAATGCACTCACATTCTCCATATCCTCTACATCCAACCTCACTGCACACACTGTGACTTCATTCCTCTCAAACACCATAACTTTACTTTGTTTACATTAACTTTCAGCTTCCTCCTCCTACCACACTGTCCCAAATTCATTCACTCAAACCTTGCAACTCCCATTCATCTTCACTCAACAATACTGTATCATCAGCAAAACAGCAACACCGGAAAGCTTCCAAATCTCACCCTCATTCATTAGGGCCACCCCCACATCCACTGCCCTACCTTGCACCTCCTTTGCTAACCCCATCCATATATATATTAAACAGCCATGGAGACATCATACACCCCTGTTCCAGTCCCACATTGAGATCAAAGAACTCACTCAGCTCACCATCCACTCGCACCGTGAGCCCTAGCTCCCTCGTACATACTCTTCACAGCACTCAACTACTTTTCCCCTCCACTCCATATGTTCTTAATACCTTCCACATACCTTGCCTATCTATTCTGTCATAAGCTTTCTCAGAGTCCCATGAAGGCAGCATACACTTTCCTTCCTTCTCTAGAATACTTCTCCACTAAACATCTTAGAACAAATATCTGATCTACAACACCCTTTCCCCTTCCTAAATCCCCTTGTTCTTCTCCAACTAGCTCCTCTGTCATATGCCTAACCCTATCAATACCGAGTATTCTACCATATATTTTACCAGTCACACTAAGAAGGCAAGTAAAATACCCCTACGGTTACCACATACTTCTCTCTCCCCTTTTCCTTTGTGCAAAGGAACAATTATACCTGATTTCCAGTCCTCTGGAACCCTTCCCTCTTTCCCAAGCCAATCTACACCAACTTCCATATCCACTCCACAACAATCTCACCCCCATACCTAAGTATTTCACCACACACTCCATCAATTCCTGGGGCAATTTTCCCAGCTTAATCTTCTTCATCGCTTCCCACTACTTCTGACCTACTGATCTCTTCCTCCCTCCTCTCATCTCTTCTTCTCCCAGCCATTCCCCCAACCACTTATACTCACACTGCTCTCACTCTCTACATTCAACAAATCCTCAAAGTGCTCCTTCCATCTCCTCAATTTCTCTCTCTTCTCCACCTAAATAAATCTATTATTCCTATCTTTCACTCCTCCTACTATTTCCCCTTTTCACACTGCCTTACTTTCTTTACCTCCTTCCAAAAACAATTTCTTACTCTCCCTCCATTTCACACTCAGATTCCTCCCAAACTCTTCATCCACTTTCTTCTTACTCTCCTTCACCAGTCTCTTAACCTCCCTTCTCCTGCTCACATAATACCTCTCTCTTCTCTCTCTCATCTTCTCCCCTACCTCTACTCGCCAACCACATTCACCATATGCCTTCTTCTTTTGTTCCACAGCTCGTTTCACCTCATGTCTCCACCACGCTGTCCCTTGCACACACCTTGCATCTCCCCTCCTCACTCCATGGCACCATCACGCTGCGCTTATCTCTTCCGGGTGGAATATCTTACGGTCTTCCACCTCTACCATCACGTTTCCAGCCACACCTTTATTCTCAATCTTTCTCCCACTATGCTCTTAGTACTCTGTCATTTTCTCACTATCTTGCAATTTTTTCCCACTCTTCTCACAGTGAGCTGCCTTCCCTCCTTGTCTTCCCCTTCATCTCCTCAACCACTTTCTTGTCAACTCTACCTTGGCCATCACTAAGTGATGGTCCGAGACTCTCTTTCCCCACCCTCTTCCACACCCTTGCATCCAACACTTGTCTTCTCATTCGCTCATCCACACACACACGTAGTCTTATCATTGCCTTTCGTTCAACAAGTTCACCATCCATCCTCCTCATTTACCTCTCCATGTACACCGGGTGGATCATCTATGACGAAAGTAGGTGTTGGCTATTTGCCAACCCCTTACCAGCACAGATGTCCACCAAAGCATGCCATTCTCATCTACTTCAGCTGGCACAACCCCACTGACCAACCACTCCATCCACTCATACATTCCCAACTTTGCCATTCATGTCTCCGATCAACAGCACTCTTTCGCTCCTTCTCAAACTCGTCCATACCCATGCTTCTACTCTCCTGCCCAAAACTCATCTTTCACTCTTGCCACTCGATCCCTTCTGTTGGAGCATACACATATACAATCTGTCCATGTTTGTACACCCTCTACTTTCATCCCCACCCATACAATCCTTGCACCCTATTTTGTTCCCATTACTCTCTTATATTCTCCCTTCCACTTCTTGCTTATCATCAGACATACTCCCTCTCTTGCCCTCTCATTCTCACTGACTCCCGCATCTATACCTACACCGTATTCCCATTCTCTCATCCTTTCACCTTACCACTTTAGTTTCAGCTCAATCCACATAGGTCCACTTTGCATCCTCAAGCACTTGGACAATCTCTCTCTCACTTCATCATTCACTCCTCTCACATTCCATGTTCCCACTCTCAGAATGTCCCTTTGTCCGTTCCTTAGTCAAGTCAACGTATGGTCCGTCCGGTCCGAGGCGCTTTGTTTGCTTTTTTTTTAGTTAGTTCTTTTTGAGGTGGGGCACTAACCCACCACCAACCCTTTCAGTCGCCTGCGTACGACAACGACAGGGATACTAGGTGGAGTATTCTTGAAACCCCCTACCCCCAGGGGAAAATATTATGCGAGGATCTCGAACCAGCCGCTTGCAACTGCGTGAGTACAGCAGCTTTCACGTAAGTCAGCCATTTAGGCTGAAATCAATTATGTAACATGCCTAATGGCTTATGTTGATATTTTATGTTCATCAACAAATAATTGGTCACATACATGTCAAATGGCCGTAGAAATGAAAAAAAAAATCACTTCGTAGTCTGAGGAAATCCATTCAATATCTGTCTCTTGCTGTCTGGATAAGCTACACAGAGTGCTTCTCAATGATTTTCATTAAGAGCTGAAGTTGTGACTCATTTTTTTGTCAAAAGGCCACTGTATTCTAGAATCAGAGCAACGCCACGTTCAGCATGATCATTTACCACTTTGATGGCTCCGACACTCTTTGCAGCTTCCTGGAAGTTTTCCCGTGTCTCCCACATGTCTAGATCAACGTCGGGAAATTTGTCTCGAAGGACCATTATTTCAAACAGAGTCATCCTCTTGACTGAGGCAAAACCTTCAGGGGTCTGGTCCCTGAATGACTATACATTGACACTAATTCGTTTTGTATGACCCTGGTCAACTTCATCATCCTTTTTCATGGCGCTCACCATCAGCTTGTTTGTTGGAGCACTTACTTGGCTGTCAAAAAGGGCCAGTCCACCTAGTTCCGGTGACTGGTACTACAAGTAATTAGAAAACTTCAGTGCTCTAGCGTTTGATATTGCATGGTTGATTTTGGTGTAATTCAGAAGGTGATGTCAACAGCTTGAAGTTGTTTTTATGGAGCATTGGCTGCTAGGGGAGCCATTATCTAAACCTTCAGATAAACACATACAATAACAACACAGACCTCTTGATTTCCCTTTTCCTCTTTCTTTCTTCAGGTAAATTGGCCACGAAGCATCCAGATCTTCGAGGAATGAATAACTTTAGACATCCAATGAGCATGGTTTATGGCCCTAGGTGCCATGAATCTGGACTCTTCTTGCAAAATCTTCAAGAAAGAGGAAAACAGGAAATCTGCAAGATAACTGAAGCCAAAGATGACTATAGGGAATTTTAGAATTACGGTCATTGTCCTTCTTGGAGCTGTTCCAGCACGAGGTGGGAATCCGATTCATGGCACCTGGAGACACGCACCACAAGCTTGATGATTGTCTAAAGTCATTTATTCCTTGAAGATCTCAATGTTTATTGCCAAGAATTCACCTGACACCGAAAAGAGGGAAAGGGACTACAGAAGTGTGCAGTTTTGCAGTACAGGATTGATTTGAAGGTTTGGATAATGAGTCCTCCCTGGCAGCGAATACTCCATACAACAACTTCCTGTTCCATTTGATATCACTTCTGAATTGCAATTGGCACATTCAACCCTGCAATATCAAAGGCAACAACACAGAAATTTTCTATTCACTTGTGACAATCTACACCAGGAACTAGTTCGATTGGCCTTTTTGGCAGCGAAGTAAGTACTCAACAAAGAAGCTGATCGTGAGCGCCATGAAAAAAGTGATGAGGTTGACCAGGGTCATACAAAACGAATCAGTGTCAATGTATATTCATTCAAGGGACCAGACCCCTGAAGGTTTTGTCTCAGTCAAGAAGATAACTCTCTTTGAGAAATAATGGTGCTTCGAGACACCTTTCTTGACGTGTGATCAAGACATGTGGCAGACACGAGAAAACTTTCAGGAAGCAGCAGTGACTGACTGCGCTATCAAAGTGGTAAATGATCATGCTGAACGTGGCGTTGCTCTGACTCAAGAATACAGCGGCCTTTTTGGCAAAAGACGAGTAACAGCTTCAGATCTATTAAAAATCATTGAGAAGCACCAGCAACTTTATCCAGACAGCAAGAGACAGGCATTGATTGGACCCTGTGAATTACAGTGATTTTCTCTGCATTTCTGACAGCCATTAAGACATGTGGTTATGACAAATTGTTGATGTGAACATAAATATCAACACTCAAATGCCATTAAGCTTGTTCTCACTTGACGATGTAAGAACAATGTACTTAGAATTTGTTTCTGCATTTTTTGTTAAATTTATTTTTTGTATTTTTTTGGAAAATATTAAAGTATTTATTTCTGTGGGTTATAACAATTTATTATTGCATTTTTTTTTGTAGATATTAAAACAAGAAGGGTTCAAAAATGCCTTTACAAATGTTTTTTTGCTTGAAAGTGGGACATTATAAAAAGATAAGAACTAGGAAAAAATTTAATCTTTTAAGCTCCACCCGAGTGTCCATATACGTCTTTTTATGTCTTCTTGCCATCTGACTATTTTCATTAGGTTTAGGATTTTTTTTTCAACCTGTAGGGGTTACTTGATATCTTTAATAAACTCCTTCAGTACGAGACGGTATTACTATTTTCAGAGGAATTGTTTGGTAGTGGTAGCAGCAAGAATTTATTAAAAAAGAAAATGTCTCCCAAATTCCTAGGGGTTATATTCGTATCCCATCTGCGGCAGGAGGGAAACGTCAGGGTGGGAGTGAGGGCGGTGTGAGAGTGGGTGGGATCTACCGGTGGGCGGGAAGAATACCTGCTGGGGTGACCGTGGACACGCCCACCTCACTCATGGATCTCATGCCCACCGTCCTATCCCTTGCTGGCCTTCCTCCCCTCCCACAACTCCTGCCTCACGCCGCCCACAAGGTTAGTTACGTTCACACCACGCACATCATCACACCACAGCACTAAAACACACACATTCCCACAGCTTTAACGTCCTTTCCACCTGTTTATATAAACAACCCATCATCTACATTATCCGTCACGACAAAACACAACACTGAAAAGGCACACCACCACACCTTCTGAGTCGAATCAATCAGCTTACTATGTATAAACTACTCACGCTGAAGCACCACACCTCTGAAACAGACACACTAGCACATTATTCAAGTCTTTTGCGAGACGAGTGTCATCGCGTTTAGGTAGCGAATATAAGCTTCATATTACAGTACATACATTATACGTGAAGTGGAATGTGCAGTATAAGACAGTCTTGGTGGCAATTTGCTAATATACTAAAACCAGAAAGTCTTGGTAGCATTTGTCTAATATACTACAACCTCCTGTCATCTTTGGGAGTTTCAGACCATTCGTGCCTCATCATCACCCTAACTCACCTCAGTATGTTATCATTAGACCACCAGACAGCGTGTTTTCAGGAGATGGACGGTGTTGACATCTCTCCATTGCTAATACAAGAGGAGAAGGAAGGGGCAGTGAAGAAACAGATGGATAAGAGAATATTTCTACATCATTGTGGACAATCAGTTCATGCCATGAGACTTTATACAGGTAAATATTGTGCCTTCGTGCTGTCTACGGTGTAATGAGTTAAGTTGCATATTGTCTGCAGGGTATGGTCTGAACATAAACAAGGGAAAATGTGCTTAATAGGAATTACTTGACCAAATACAGGAGTAAGTGGTTAAGCTCTGGTGGTTGCTAGGAGGGCGGTGAATCTGAGGTCACAGGATCAATTCTTGGTCGGAAGAGTAAAACTTTCCGCATGAATTTCATTGCCAGGACCAGGCGTGTCTTGCCACCCTACGCCAGCCCCACCGGTGTTACTGTACTTTCTTACCAACACGTGTATGACATGCTTTGTTCCCATATTCCTCTATCAGCATGAAGATCACGTCAGGGTGGTGCTACCACGCAGCTCAACTACTAAACCTTGTTGAGCCTTTGTTGGCGTGGAATATGCGAGCTTATATGAGGAGGCATTGTGCAACTCGCTCCTTGTACATTAATATATAATTAATATATACATGTGAGCCCTCCTTTAACCTGGTGTTGAAAACTGTAAACAGATACTGGCTAGCATCGTTATGTTATATAATATTATCCCTCAATCGGTCCTTCTTGTATCTCAAGTAACCAGTAATGTATGATGAAATGTTGTATATTCCTTTCCTTATAAAATACATTATTCAGCTGCAAACATTTGTCACTGAAATCAGGTGTTTTCACTGACCTTATTTTTTTTACATTCCTGTGCAAACTTTACTGAGTATTTATTATTATTCTTTATTATCCAGTGTGCATCTTACAGGTCTTGGCGATCTCAGCCAGGGTGTACATTTTTTTTATTTTTCATTTATTTATTTATTTATTTATTTTTGGAATTCAGTGACTCTAGTTAGTTAAGCTTCGCCAGTATTATTACGAAGGTATCCTTCGTAATTTACTCATTTTTATTATCAAAATTGCATGTTTGAAATTCAAGTATCTCAGAAACTTATTGAAAAACAACTGTTTGGTTGAAAATCCTACCATAAAAATGTTTGTTGAATAATTTGGCTTAATATTTTGCCATGTAGCTCAGTGGAAAGTACTAAAGTTTTTTCTTTGCAACACATTCTAGAGAAAATCACAAAAGTTTAAGCGTTGTAACTTTCCGTTTATATAGCTGTGGTTCCTGTTATCATATGAAAAGAACATGGTTACTGTTAAGCAAGCAGTTAGCCAGTTATTGAGGTAAATGTAAAATTTACACATGCGTTCTTCGACACATTTGTCCTCAGATCTTGTTGATGATACACAAGAAGCTACTTTAGGGTCTTCATTTTTTTTTTTTTGTATTGCACATACCTTAAAAACAATGAAGGCGAAGCTTCCCTATTGTGGCAAAACAATAAAAATAGATAAGTTAATTTTCAGTAATTTATATTACATTGCATAATAATGGATCAGATTGAGATGAACGATGTGCATAGCTCCTAGATGTCCGAGCCAACACTAGCTTTGGTGGAAAAGTTCACCGAGGCAGAACGAAAATTTGTACCATTTTGAGTTAGAATTTCCCAGTTACTAAAATAAGAAAAAAATGCTTTTCTTAGTTACGTGGACAGAGTTTGTTGTTGGGCCTGGGAATGTAGGAGGTCGTTCCTCTACTGATAAAAATGAGCCCCTATTGGAGATGAAACCTGTGTCACGGTCTTAATATTAAATCTGAGATACGGAAATTCTAAAAGAAACAGGCTACTGCACATGCTCAGTCTCCCCTACCCCCCCCCCAAAAAAAAAAAAAAATCACTAGATTAAAAGCTCAGCATTAACTGTTTAGGTTATGTGCCAAGATAAACAGACAAGACTCAGACAGGATAGGCTAAATATGAATTTGGAACGACACAACTAAAAATCCTATGTGTTCCTGAATGCGCATACATTTTGAAGACACCGAACACGTTAGATTATGATCTGTCATTAGGACGCCATTAAATATTTACAAATACTAATAACCAAAAGAACTTCGTCTGTCTTGGCGTAAGGAGTTAGAATGTCATGGGGAACTGAAAGGTAAACCTCGGGGGGCTTTCATTTCCTTGTCTGACAGTCAGTGTAATGGCTGAGATGTGATGATCTCAGCTGGTACCCCAATCCTAGCGGCTTAAATTTAGGACGATGTACACAAAGGCCAGACTCGTGTAAAATATGGAAGAATGCTATAATTCTTGTTTGAGCAGTGAGTGCATTCTTAAATAATTAATGCAGAATTAGCTAAGCTACAAGAATTTACAGTGTATGTACATTTTTCCTCTCTTATTTATACACGTTGTTGCATTTATTTACTCTGATCTATTATTTTATTCTGTGTGCCCCACTTCTATCACTGTTTTTTGCTGCCTTTATCTGTTAACACTTTCCTGCAGCTCACTACAATTCTAACCATTACATTCTTCTGTCTGACCATATCGACCTATCTATTAACCTACTGATTGTCTGAAATATTTTCTCTCCAGCCTCTCACTCATTGACAACGTACATCAGACTTAACTGGTCGCATGTACAATTAGCTTCCCTCTATCCTCGCATTAATCTACGCACTTACTCGCAGTATTTACAATACTTCCATTTCTCCTAAACCTACTTTACTGAAAATCTTCCCTCCCACTTATTCTTATTACCTTCACTATTTACCTAACTTCATTACCCTAGAGATTTTGCATCGGCAAACTTAGATTCTCAGACATACAATCATCCACAGCAAAGACTAGAGTCAAGTTACGATACAAACTTTAAAGGATCCCCTCCTCCCCCCCCCCCCGCTCCACAAAGCTCAGTCTCGTGGAAACAGTAGCTGAAAGCAATGAAGTTAACTTCTGGGACACTACCTGTGATAAAGGCCCGGTGTGGTACTCTTGAAAGTATGTACGATCAATTCCTTGTTGTAACTTAGATGTGATTTTGCGGAAGAACTAGGAACATGAGAAGATTTCAAGCACTCTTTTCATTGATCTTCATTCAGAAAACATATAACCAAAAATAATTTTCCTCTGATAAGTAGGATATTTTGAAGAGGTACAAGTGACATGAGAAGACTGCACGCTTCATTCCTTAACTTTCTTTAAAAAAAAAAAAAAAAAAAATGTGGTTATGACCAGGAATTGATCTTTGTTCGTGAATCTAGGTCATGGACTTCTTGCACCCAACTTCCCCAGAGCTTCAGAATCATAACTTCACTCCTGTTGTGTCCCCAGAAGTAAAATACTAGAGAAGCATCACCAATAGCAAACTTAACGGATTTGTTTGTTGGAACGAACCAGACGTGACTCTGACAGAGCTCGCGAAACACTAAGATATACAACAGAAAAAAAAAAAGTCATAATCAGACAGATTCTTTTATTACATCTTCCTCTTATTACCCAGGTGAACATGTATACAAGCTATACCTGTACAAAACCGGATGGCACAGTGGCAGTACGCAGTGTGGGTGGGGGGCTAAAATGTACTGCAGTTGCATCGCCGACGTGCACAACCTGACACACGAGCCTCACCTTTACGACCTCACTCACGACCCCTATGAAGACCTTCCACCCATCAACCCACTGACGGAGGAGTGAGTTATTGGTGCATATTATGTCTTTTCTAGGCGCCGTGTCAAGTTTTGGAAGCAAGGTGTATGTTTTCGAACTTTTGTTGCCCATTTTCCATGCGTGTTATTATTTTGATATCAAAGTGCAGTGTTTGTGAAGTGCTCTGCCTTTTTTTTATTTTTTTAAGCATAGTGATTGTGTTTTTGGAAACATTTTTGTTTTTGTTTTCATATTGTAATGTTTGTTCATTTCATCTGAATGCTCTAATTTAATCCTTGTTATATTTTTTCGTACACTCACTCAACACTCCAATAGCCAGCCAATTACTGTACCGTCTACCACCTTCAGTCTCTTCAGTAAGCCCATTACTCACTCGGGGGGAAAGTGGTGATGCAGTGGTAGTATTCTGTATCCAGCCCACGATCGATTTTGATTTTCAAGCCGGAGAGATTGTTGGAAAATGTTTGTTTCTCCCTTTCTTTCGCTGTTCATCCAGGAGTATAAAAGTGGATCTGGTTGTTAATTTGATGTTTGCTTGTCGTCTTCTGCGGGAAGAAAACAATAATAAAAAGTTTGCTCAAATGACCTTCGTGAAATCGATAAGCATTAAGCCTACAACCGTATCTTCTTCCTTTTTCTTTGGTGCAGATACCAGGTGGTGACGAAGGAGCTACTGGGGTATCTGGAAGGATGGCGGGCCAGGGTGCAATACCCGCCTTCCCTGCTCAGTACGACAGACAACATCGTGTGGAGATTCTGGCTCCAGCCCTGTTAAGCCATGCAGCTGGCCTACGTAGTATTTGATTGAGTGTTATTGCTTCTGACTATGTTATCCGGCTTAGGAACAGTAGGGTAGTCCTACAGACGTTGTTGAGGACTCTATCCAATCCTTTCAGTTCGAACAGCTTCTCCAAAGTTGAATAATATTGACCAGGGATAGAAATTATACAATAAATTTATATGCCATCTGAGTCAGAGATTATGTCCTTTACCTCAGCATAACAATGTCGAGAAGACGATTTGTGACTTTGGGAAATATTTTTAATGTACGTTTAGATAAGTATTTGCCTGCAAATTACGTACTTTGTATGATATTCGGATTAAACTCAAACTATGAAGTTCCACTATCCTTTGCATGCCTGGAGCTCTGCATGCACCCGCCACAGTGTTTTATTACAGCCACACTCGGGAAGTGTGTGTGTGTGTGTGTGTGTGTGTGTGTGTGTGTGTGTGTGTGTGTGTGTGTGTGTGTGTGTGTGTGTGTGTGTGTGTGTGTGTGTGTGTGTGTGTGTGTGTGTGTGTGTGTGTGTGTGATTTTTATGATATCTGATGTAGAGGAGGAGGGACAGCCAAGGAATTGATATTTTCTGTTTGCGAACTATAGATGAATGATCAGTGTCACAGGACTGTGTCAAACTTTGACCAAGAAAGATCAACAAAAATAGTTTTTATCTGAATTAGACCAGACTAGTAGACGGGTTGAGGATTAGGCAAGAACAATGGGGTTCTATTTTTAGAACAAAGACAATATCATAGGGTAAGGTCAAATTTCGATCTGTGTGAAGATCAAAGTCACATGGCAGAGTCAGTTCAAATCGTTTTTATACTAGTTGCACCATTGTGGTAGGTTTTAGGTTATGGTATGGTAAAAAAAAAAAAAAAAATAGGAATCGATTATCAGAGCAATACGTCAAAGATCAAGGTAACAGGTTATGGTTAACGGCCGAGGTCACAGGACAAGCTCTACTCAGTCATATAGTATGTGAAACAGAGGTTCAAGAACATGGCCCCAAAACTGACGACGTTGATAGTATGATAGCCTTCCCTGGGTGGGACAAAAAACGGTTGAACTTGTCTTAGAGAGAGAGAGAGAGAGAGAGAGAGAGAGAGAGAGAGAGAGAGAGAGAGCTTTTAGAGTGTTTTCAGACGGGAAGAAAGAAAAAAAAAGTTAAAGTAAAACACTTCTTCCTTGAATAAAATGAATAGGCCGTCGGTACTCGGACTGTTTGTAAAATCTGAGGTTGTGAAGACGAGGAACTGAAGTTAAAGGGAGGGCGTATGATGTGTTGGAAATGAAAACAAATTACAGTCTTTCGTCATGTGTACTCTGGGGGGCGATGGTGATCGATTTCAGACATTTTTACAGAAGTAGTTGAACAATCGTTTGAGTCAGGCTCACCTAAGAGTAATAAACAATAGGGATGATTGAAAGCTAAAGGTACCAGGGTGTGAAAGAGACCGGTGGGTGTTCGTATTACGATGCACGACTGGAATAAACTCAGCTGCAAAATTGGCCCAGTTGAATATCGTTCATGGGCGACATCATCGGGCTCGTTTCGTTTCGTTTTGTTTTGTTTTTAAAGACTCCAACATGCTTGCATGCGTCGGCCTTGGTCACCTAATGGCGGCTGTCCATGCTGCACGATCTATTGCAGCCTCCCTGTTCAGTCCCTTAACCCTGAGGTCACACTTAATGACCTCGTCCCATGTCTTTCTCGGTCTACCGATCATAACCCCACCCCCAATATTAACACTTCTCATCTTCCTCACCCAATTATCATTCCCCATCCTCTCCACATGCCCAAACAATCTCAATCTACCTCTCCTCATCACAACACCAATACACTCCAGTCCCACCCTACCTCTCAACTCTTCCATCGTAAACCCAGCCCCCCCAAGACCTTGCATGCAGGGTCGCATTACACATCCACCTAATCATTGTCATTTCTGCACGTCTGAGCCTGCGAATATCCTCTTCCTTTACTGCCCAGGTTTTACATCCATACAGCATTACACTCCTAACACATGCTGCATACAAAGACCCCTTAGCACGTAGGGAGAGTCCTCTCAATGTCAGGAGAGGCAAGAGCTCCCTGAACTTCTTTCAACCACTTCCCACCCTAGCCACAGAGCTAGCTCCAGCTTCACCTCCAGCACACAACATGTCTCCCAAATAACAGAACTCATCCACACACTCAAGAGATTCACCAGTACTGCACAGAGAAAGATGTGTTTGTTACTTCTTTGAAATATATTTTGTTAACAAAATGATACATTGACAAAATATTTTGGAACTACAAATAATCATATAACTGCCACAGCCAAATTTCAGCTTAGCAAAGCTGATTTCATTAATTTAGCAATATCATATGCTGACCCAAAATGGCTTTTTTTTTCTACAGACAAACTTGGTTAAACTACTTACTTTTTCTGTGTGTGGGTGATGTTCATTTTTTTCACACTTATGTTCTAACTTCACCACTCTGTCTGAGAGGATGAAACGAAAAATTCTCGTTTGTGATAAGAAAATATTCTTGAATTTTACCCTAATTCTAATTTCTATCAAAGAATTATCAAGCCGTTTTGACTGCCTGGTGATATCAAAAGCTAAACGTGGATACAACTTCTTTCCTTTGAGTTATGAGATATGACACCCCACATTGTACATAATTTTGTTATAGTGATCGGTCGGTATTTTGTGTGCGCTAGTGTAGATATTCTGCTCAAAATAGAGTCCTTGATCCATTTCAGGGTACCTCTCACTATTCAGGTTAACACTGACGTGGTTTACGTTACAGCAACTTAACTTGGCTCTATCTATCTTTTTATCGCTATTCGTAAATGCCTGAAATTCTAGGATAACGTACCGAGGTTTTTCAACTTCGACTGTGATATTAAATATCGTTGTCGAAGTTGAAATCATGATGGTCAGTGCTGGACAAATCCAGTCTGACTGGAGGATAAATTTTAACCTCCAGTCAAACTGGGTTTGTCTAGCATTGACCACCATGATATCGCATTTTCTATGGGTAGAACTATTACCATTCACTGCTTTCTTTATAATCTCCCTGGTTAGCTGAATCTCACACTTCTATCTATCTATCTATCTATTGCCAGACTCCTCAATCCCGTTTGGGGTGGCCACAAGCAAATCGCCTCCAAGTCGTCCTGTCCCCCGCTATCTCACTGCCCTGCTCCCAACTCACACACCCCTCTCTCATATACCTCTCCACCCCATCCCTCCATCTCATCCTCGGCCTCCCCCTCCCTCTTCCCCCCTCCACCTCACTCACATACACTCTCTTCCTCAGTCTTTCACCCTCCATCCTCTCCACATGGCCAAACCACCTCAGTGTGTTCCTCATAACGCTTCCTATCACATCCACATCCACATCACAACGCTCCTTTATATCCTCATTCGTCAGCCTGTCTCTCCATGTGACTCCACAGGCTCCTCTTAAATAACTCATTTCCATTGCTCTCACTCTTGATTTGTGTCCTTCCAACAACGTCCAAACTTCACTCCCGTACGTTAGAGTTGGTATCACAATACTGTCATGTAGTAACTTTTTCACTTCCATGCTCACTTCCCTGTTTCTTATCACTGCTTTCAAACAACCAGCAACCTCTCTTCCCTGCTGTACCCTTTCACGCACTTCACCCTCCAAACCTCCATCCTTACTCATCACACTACCCAAGTACTTAAACGTACTCACATTATCCAATTCCTCACCATCTAACCTCGCTGCCCATTCACTGACTTCACCTCTCTCAAAGACCATCACTTTACTCTTCCCTACATTCACCTTTAGATTCCGTTTCTTACATACTCTCCCAAACTCATCCACCAAGCCTTGTAGCTCCCCTTCGTCTTCACTCAACAACACAGTATCATTTGCAAACAACAGTACAGGGAGTTTCCAAACACTATCCTCTCTCACCAGGGCCACTCCAACATCCACTACCCTACCTTGTACCTCTTTTATTATCCCATCCATGTAAAGATTGAACAACCATGGAGACATGACACATCCCTGTTTCAACCCAACTTTCAAAGAGAAAAATTCCCTTAGTTCACCATCCACATGCACTGCAGCCTTCGCACCATCGTACATACTCTTCACAGCATTCAACAACTTCCCATCTACTCCATAGATTCTTAACACTTTCCACAATCCTTGTCTATCCACCCTGTCATATGCTTTCTCCAAATCCATGAAAGCCGCATACAACTTCTTTCCCTTCTCTAGAAACTTTTCCACTAAAGATCTAAGAATGAATATCTGATCTACACAACCTCTTCCCTTCCTAAAGCCTCCCTGTTCTTCTCCAACTAATTTCTCTGTTCTTTCTCTAACTCTGTCAATAAGTATCCTACCATACACTTTTCGTATTATACTAAGAAGACAAATGCCCCTCTGATTACCACACACTTCTTTTTCCCCTTTTCCTTTGTACAAGGGAATAATTATACCTGACTTCCAATCCTCCGGGACTCTACCTTCCTCCCTGGCCAATCTGCACATCTTCCACAACCATTCTACTACTATCTCTCCCCCATGCTTCAGCATTTCACCACACACTCCATCAATTCCTGGGGCTTTCCCCGATTTAACTTTCTTCATTCCTTCCACAACTTCTATCCTAATGATTTCTTCCTGTCTTCTCACCTCCCTCCTTCTCCCAGCCATTCCCCAGCCATTTATACTCCCATTACTTCCATCCTCTACGTTCAACAATTCATTAAAGTGTTCTCTCCATCTGCTCACTTTTTCTCCCTTCTCCACTAGTAATCTACCACTTTTATCTTTCACTCCCCTGCTAACTTCACTTCCGCCCTGTCTTACTCTTTTCACCTCTTTCCAGAACATTTTCTGACAGTCCCTCTACTTTACACTCAAATTCCTTCCAAATTCCTCATCCACTCTCTTCTTACTCTCTCTTACTAATCTTTTCACCTCTCTCTTTCTTTCTACATATAACTCTTTCTTCTGCCTCTCAACTTCTTCCACGCCACTATTTCTTATCCATTGATTGTATGCTTTCTTCTTTTGCGCCACAGCCTGTCTCACCTCTTCAGTCCACCACGCTGTTCCTTGCTCCCCCCTCTGTCTTCTCTTCCTTCCACACACCATATCACATGCTGCACATATTTCTTCTGTAAATATCCTACACACACCTTCCTCGTCTCCCATCTGCTCTAATTCATATTTGCCCAATAGTTCCTCCACTTCTCTCTTATACTCTGCCTTTTTCTCATCCTCTTGTAACCTTTCCACTCTCCTTGCAACTACTCCTTCCTCTCGTCTTTCCCTTCTTCTATTCCTCAATCTTATTTGCATCCTAATTCTGGCCACCACCAAGTAGTGGTCAGAAAGTCCACTCCCCCAACCTCTATGAGCTCTTGCATCCATTACACATCTTCGCATCCTTTCATCCACACACACATAATCAATCATTGCCTTCTTTTCATTCAGTTCACCACCCACCCTTCTCATCACTCGCCATGTATACCTGTGGATCATTTTATGCCTGAAGAGGGTATTGGCTATCACCAACCCCCTCCCAGCACAAATGTCCACTAACGCACTGCCATTCTCATCTATCTCAGCAGGCACACCCCACTCACCAACTATTCCATCCACCTTCACATTCCCAACTTTACCATTCATATCACCAATCAAAAACACTCTCTCATTCCTTCCAAACTTTTCCATGCACACTTCTACATGTGTCCAGAACTCTTCTCTCACTCTTCTAGCACGATCTCGCGTTGGCGCTTACACACACACAATCGCCCACATTTGTATTCCAACTTTCAACTTTACCCATACAATCATTGACCCAACTGATCGATACTGTCTTATGCTCTTCTTCCATCTTTTACTCACAACTATACATACTCCTTCCTTTGCCCTCTCATTCTCACCTACTCCTGCACATATACCCCATTCATACTCCCATTCTCTCACACTTTCTTCTCTCCATTTTGTTTCAGTTATTCCACATACATCCACTTTCGCACCCTCAAGCACCTGGACAATCTCGCTCTCTTTCACCTCATCATTCGCTCCCCTTACATTCCACGTTCCGATAACCATGTCCTTTGTCCAGTCCTTGGTCATCATCGTTTGGTCAGTCTTTGTCCGAGGCTTATTGTTTGTTTTTTTAGTTAGTTCTTTTCCGGGGAGGGGCACTAACCCTCCACCAACCCTTTTAGTCGCCTTTTACGACAAGCAGGGATACTGGGGGAGTATTCTTGAAAAAAACCCCTACCCCCAGGGGAGGTTGGTCATCACTCACTTTTGGTAGAGTTATTTTTCCATTGGGCACTACGAGATGTCCTCCCCACTGTTGTTAATGTTAAATTTTACGATGACATCGTGATCGTTGCTCTTCCTTCGAAGGTAACTGTTGTTTGACTCCATACAGTACCTTATCATAGGTCTCACAGAAACCGAAAGGTGAGCAAGAGGAATGGTACAGGTGAAATTCCCATAACTAGAGTAGGCGTCACTATCAAGTAGTTGTATAGTTCTGTAAATCCTCAGTTTGCAACGTCTATCAACCCCTCGTTCGTGTCAGCATGCCACATAAAACTCAAGCCCTCAAGCTGGTCCCGTAGATAGGTTACGAGTGACCTTAATGGGCGCTTGACATGGAAAGGAGTAACTTTCAATTGTTTGATATCCCAATTTGTACTCAATCCCACTGAAGAGAGACATTACACCGTTATTGGTAAGGGAGATTTCATCATTATTTACATCTAATTTAACTTCATTTTCTTTCGTTAACATACCTTCAGTAGAGAGGCAACTCCTCGATGCGATAGGGTACATGTCCTTGTTTTAGATAATGTCTCTTAGTTTACTCAAATCAGCGCCTCTGTTCTGGTCAAATTCTTGGTACTCGAATCTTTTGACTGAGTCTTGTACTGCCAAGCCTTGGCACGTGTTGCAATACTTCATTTTTTTTTTTTTTTTAAGGCAAAATCACAAATACTTTTATTTTCAATGGACTCGAAGAGTTCTTTCTCCATCCCAAAGAATGAGAGGGGTTTGATTCCTCATGATCTGTTAACCATATGTGAATGGAGTTAATCGCGGGAAGGGTAATACGTAGGTAAATTGTGTAGATAGGTTCTTCACTGATTCTGTGACCAGAAGAGACATCAGGCAAGAAGCTGTAGAAATCTGACATAGAGATTCATTTTCCTAGGACCCCTCAATAATATTGCTGTTGACTAGGATAGAATTCATGGGTAAAATGTCCACCAAGTTCTCTCCTTCGTGCTCGCCAATTCTGTTAAGAATAGTGTATACCCTTCGGGCCCAAGGAGGTGTCCAAGTGAGCGAGGTCGGTCAAAGACCATCTTAACGCAGGGTATTATAATGCTAGTCACACATTTGAGAGTACAGGAATTTAAAGTGACATCAAATACATCTTATTACTGATGAGAGAGAGCTGCTTTTGAACAGTGTCGTTAATAAGTTGGCCACATTCGGAAAACTGAGAGTAAATTTGTGACCCTTCTATTCAGAGACCCATTGCGTGTTGGAATCATTCAAGAATGAAACCGTGTGGTGCATGTCCAGGTTGAGAAGTGCAGTCTCATGCTTTCCATAACCATGAAAGTGAATCGATGGATACAAATCGCACTTGAAATTGGACGTAGTGCTGGACAACAGCGATATTTATGGGTTGATACATCATTTAATAAAGGCCGCCCTTGGCGGCCTGAGCTCGTTGTCAAGTTATTTTCTATTTTTAGTCGATAGGTAACAGAAATTTGAAATACTCATTCCATGAGCGAGACGGAGCGAGGAATTTTCCTTTATTTTTATCCTGCTGGGACATCCACTGAGAGAGAGAGAGAGAGAGAGAGAGAGAGAGAGAGAGGGGGGCATGATAGGAGTGTTTGCTATTATACTAAATTATGCTATAGCATTATACTATACAATTTTAGAAGTATAAGGCCCTATTCACACTATAGGGACGGTCATGCTCCAGTTCCGCTCCACTCTCGGTCCTGTCTGGTCCGCTCTGGCTTGGCTCACAGTCCCGTCATCCCCTCTCCCTCAACAGCAGAAGTGCCACCACCATTGATGGAGGATGTGTGACTTTTTACGAGCCGAGTTGGCAATGATCGCCATTGCACTGGATGTAGAAGAAGAAAGAAGAAAACAAAGTCGGAAAAGAAAGAGTGGGGGTTCATCCAATCTTGCAAGATAGGAAAAGTGAAGGGGAATTCCATACACTGTTTCCTCATTCGGCTGATGATTAAAGTAAATTTCACAGCTATTTTAGAATGAACATTGGAACATTTGAAAAAAATACTATCAAAATTTGAGGATGACCTGAAAAAGGAAAACACATAATTCAGAGGGCTGAATCAAGACTGGAGCGGAGCGAGACTGTGCCAGGTCACACTGTCGGTTCGCACCGCTCACGGGCCACTCTTGCTTCCGTCAAAATATCTTTTGAATGGATCGTGAGCGGAGCGTTCCTTGACCGTTACTGCCAGTGTGAATGCTTCCCCTAAGGAGGGAGAAAGGAGAGGCGAAAAAGTGACGTCACTCTTCTCTCTTCTTTCATGCTGGTAATTTCAGTGCTGGAGCAAGGGAGAATCAATCTCCTCCAGTAAAAGCAAATACTAAATTTGAAGCAAAAGGCCACAAGTGAGTCATAACTCGGGAACTAGTGGCCGACTGAACTGAAAATTGTCTTATTGTTCAAGTTAAAGCACTTTAATGGTACACCCGCGGACATATTATATGAACCTGCTACACGCAAGAAGCTGGCTGGCGATACCTGGCAACCTGTGTAGTAAAGCGTAGAATACAAAGAATGAACTTCGTCACTTGTAACGGTGATCATGATTGGCTGTTGTATTTTACGGAGCAGTTATAATGGAGAAAAAAGGAATAATCGAAGATAAATCTGTAAGCACATTTTTGTTAAGTAAATATTTGTTCTAGTGTTCCTCACAAACTTTTTTTCTTGAAAGTGTGAGAGAATTTTATTAGGAAGAAAGTACCCGACCTGGCAGTACTTACTCCCAGGTTTACCACACGATATCGTAAGGCCGGCATAAATATATTATTTGGTCTCTTTAATTCAAGAGGTGTTGAAAATGTCCTTCACAATGCATATTAATACATTGTTACCGTTGAAGCAACGGCTGCCACAATATGATGAAGGTAACTGCTAAACAGAAACAACATTTTACCATCCTGCTTTGCCACCTCCACCCACAGCAGGTCGGTGGCCGGTCGAGTCAGGGTGACCAACTGTTCCATTCCATATCACCTAGACATACGATACATCTCTAGATTAAAACTAAATTTATTAGTTAGCTACCTCATTATGTCTTCCATAATACAGAGAATGTTAGTGTGAGGTGTAAGGCTAGCAAATCAAACCCTGCTTGACCCCTCTATAAAAGTGATACTTCTCCATGCAATATTATCATTATACTGTAGCCTGTTTGATATGTAACAGGCAATATTTGGAGGAAAGTAATATCAATGATTCTCCAAGCGATGAAATATAAACACTAAATCATTACTTTTACTTACATGTGTCGGATGAAAGCTGTGTAAAGACAAAACTAATGCAACTGTTACATCAGCCGTCTACCATTCATCTTCACCTTGCCGCGCTAAAATAAATTCGAGATATGATTCCCACGCATGTGGTTCATGATGTCTTTAGCTCCTGGTGAACAATAATAACATATTCATTGATATTACTCTCATTCATATATGTAAAGCATCAGAATCATCATCAGTAACGCCAAATGCCTAACTGTCGGCAAGTCTGCTCCCTCATTACCTCAGTTCACACTTACACACTCAGTTCACTCATTCCACCGTTATGATTTACATTATTCCTGATACAGGTATTGTTATCTCTTAATCGTGTTATACATGCTGTGTGAAGAATCCTTAAGGATACAGGCTTAACACTGACAATTATTACCTTCCCTGATATTTAGTATGGTGTGGACACTGTGGTATTCTTCACAACACACAAATTGAAACATAAATGGTCATCATCCTTGCTTCTTGAGACAAGAAACAAATCGATCTATCTATCTATATACCTAGGCTGTTTGCCCCAAAGAAAGGAAGGTAGCCGATACAGGACACACTCCAAATTTACTCATCCACACACACACACACACACACACACACACACACACACACACACATTTATTCGTATTTTAGTCCCAAGGGGAGGAGGGACAGATCCTCACCGCACGAGGGTCAAATGCGCAGTGCAATCAGCGACATCGGCAGCAGGGCCCGACAGCAGAGCTGGTTTACCCCGGCCACATCATAATGGACCCATCCCCTTACCCGCACCTGACCTGATCAGCTGATCAGACAAATCAAGACACGTTTTATATAATTATTTATGATTATATGAACTATCCATCATGGGTTTTATAGCAAGATTGTCTTGAGAGACTGTGAGTCAAGGTTGCAAAAAGTCGCAGTGGTGGGAGGTGACGAGAAGGGTAAGCATGACAGAGGTCACCAATGTGGGATGTGGGAGAGAAGGGTGATAAAGTGCGAATGGTGTGAGTGACTAATATTACGATAAGACGCTATAAAACGGCAGTTGCCACGGTGTTTTTCAATTATTGGAAAAGCAAATAATAATGAGAAGATTTCCTCCTTGATATTTTTCAGCATACTGATCCATGCAGATAGAGCAAACATGCACACCAATTAGAAAATATTTATGGTCATGTAGAAAAAAAAAAAAAAAGTGTGACACCACATACACAGAGGACGGAAGTCACAGAAGCAGGCAAAGGGAGGGAGAAAATAATTTATAACACCACATTCATAAAAGGGGAAATGTGGGGTGTTAATCCAGATGTCTGGAAGCTAGGCAGATGGCGTAACTGATGATTCTGATGCTTTACAAATATGAATGGGAGTAATATCAGTGAATAGGGTAATTTTCTTCACCAACAGCTGAAAATATCTTGAACCACTTCACTTACATGGGAATCATATCTCTAATTCATTTAAATGGAAAAAGTTGACGGCGAAGGTGAAGGGTTGAGGGTTGATGAAACACTTTAGTTTTGTTTTTACATAGCTTTCATCCAACACATGTTTGTAAAAGTAATGACTTAGTGGTTTTATTGTACCGTTTAGACAATTATAGATATTACTTTCCTCCAAATATTGCCTGTTACATATCAAACAGGCTACAGTATAATAGTAATATTGCATGGAGAATATCACTTTTATAGAGGGGTCAAGCAGGGTTTGATCTGCTAGCCTTACACCTCACACTAACATTCTTTGTATTATGAAAGACATAATGAGGTAGCCGACTAATAAATTTTGTTTTAATCTAGAGGAGTATCGTGTGTCTAGGTGATATGGGATGGAACAGTTGGTCACCCTGACTCGACCGGCCACCGACCTGCTGTGGGTGGAGGTGGCAAAGCAGGATGGTAAACTGTTGTTTCTGTTTAACAGTTACCTTCATCATATTGTGGCAGCCGTTGCTTTAACAGTGACAATGTATTAAAATACATATTGTGAAGGACATTTTCATTAAGAGCTCTAGAATTCCAGTGACCAAATAATATATTCATGCTGGCCTTACGATATCGTGTGGTAATCCTGGGAGTTAGATACTGCCTAATCTGGTGTTTTCTTTCTCATAAAATTCTATCACATTATTAAGAATAAAAGAACTTGTGAGGAACGCTGGTACAAGTAATTATTTAACATAAATGTGCACACACAATTATCGACGATTCTTTCATTTTTTCCGTTATAAGTACACCAATAAAATACAGCCGCCAATCATAATACGGGAGCCAAGGGGTATTTTGGGGGTTGAAAGGGCCCCGAAATTACTCACTTGATTTTAATAGAGGATGCCATTGTACATATTTTTAGCGAGGGTAGACATTCTGAAACCGGGCAGTAATGTTGCCATTCACCAATATGTAAGAAATGCTTGTGCCATCGGATGCATGAAAAAATTAGACTAGTGGAAACTAAAATTGCAATAACTTTTGAATAAAACATCTTAGAGCAACGAGTGAGCACTCAAAATGTAGCTTAGGTCACAGGCTACATTTTGAATGCAAACATAATGTGATTTGATCAAGGTCAAGGTCACCAGAGGTCATATAATGTTGAAATTTGACCTCTGTCTGAAATATGGATTTATAAAATTAAACACTATATCTAGAAGCTAGATTTTGATAGATTAATGATTTATTGGTTTATTTGCAGAACTACAATATGAAACAGTTTTTTTTTTTTTTTAGAACCAGTAAGGTTCAGTTTAGATACAATATAATTCTTTACACCATGTGACAAAGTGAAACATTGGAAAAAAAAAATTCAGAGTAGGCACTTTAAGGGAATCTTTGGCAAAGCGTAAAATAAATTGTAAATTCTAGTAAACATAATTAATAAATTTGAAAAGAATACAAAAGTACAAACCAAACTTAATTCTAAGTTCAAATTACTTGTGTTATGGAGTTTGAGTGGGTGGAGCTTTTTAAAGAGCTGGCCTCCCAAAACATCCCCATGCCGACACCTATTTCAAACTGTTCAGTGAATTTTGACATTTGGTTTTATGTTGTGATATACATTTGCAATAAGGACAGCATCCAATGCTTAATTTCCTACAACTACAACGTACAGTGGCACAGGATGTACATGTGCATGGCATGGGAAAATTATCAGGTACTAATATTTGGAGTCTATCAGGTTGGAGGTGACCATCGATTTCAGTGTACCCAAACTTTCGTGGATCTATCTGTAGTCCTTCTAAGCAATGTAACTGTAGGTATGTTCCAAAGAAAGCTCTACGAATATGTCCTTCTACTGCAAGACTTGTAGGGGGTAGGTCTAGGATTGTCTTTTTACTGTGATAATAGAGATTATATCTTAATTCATCAAGGGTTTTACATTTTGTGCCTGGTTAAAGCACATTTGTAAGGAACTCTTCTGCCATATCTAGGTTGATGTTGCTAGGATCCTTTCCAAAATTGTGGAGGTTATTTGCAGCATCGCATTTCAGAGCAGATGCTTTCGTACCAAATTTGCTTGTTGAATCACATCCCGTAAGATGATGAACAGCTATCAGTGTGCTACAGGTTTTGAGCCCCAGTTTTTCGGCCAAGATATGCAATGGAATGTAGCGGGTTGTGTTTCCCACTCCAGCTCGCATCCACAGTTCTTGCAGTCCGTGAGCTTTCAAAATATCCCAGTAGTGCACTGCTAATACCATAACATCAGTATCATTGGATAGCAGCACAATTCTCGTTGACCCATGGTTGACTCATGTAGGGCATGTGGGATCATCCTAACGTCTGCCTCTTCAAGGTCAACGTAAACTCTGAAACTGAGCTAAGGTCCCTCTGGGAGATTGACATACAAGAAATTTTTTCATGGCCAACACCGATTGCACTTACAATTACAGTCTTCGGGTTGCTCTGCTTTAGGATAGTTTGTCGAAGTAACTGCTGTAGCTTGGTTTTATTGGTTGGAGAAGCCCAGAAGGCATCCATTAAACCGGGAGCTGCGTTTCACTAGAAACGACACTTAAGTCAATTGGCCTGCAGGTATGTCTTCTAGCCCTCTCACTCTCTTTGACTGACCTTTCAACATATGTATCAAAAACAAAGTCAATGCGACTGGATCTACTGCAAAGTCTTTGTGCCATATCAATGAAACTCTTACACAGTTCATCAAATGTCTTTACAGAAGCTGTGTGCATTCGACGGAGACAACCCATGACATCCATAATACTAGTGGTATTTGTATCTGCCCATTGTGTTGGTTGAGTATAGTCGTCTTTCTTCAGCACCTTATCGAGTTCAGCACACAAATTACTTTTGCTTGGTTTAACCATCAGCCCTTCTCCACCAAACAGGTAGCTGTTTTCCACTAAATCAAATTTCAACAGGTGTTTGATATTATAGCTGAGGACACTGGCTATGTCAAAGATTTTCTGAGTCTCGGCAAGTTGCTTGCTGTCCTTCACGTTAACTTGATCTGTCTTTTTCACAACCTCATTTGATTTAAATGTTCTGAGATTGTTCCTATGAATTGTATCAAATATGTCCCTCTCTTGGCCACAAATCTTTCATATCGGAATGTTACATACAGTTCAGCAGATTTTGTTTCAAATTGCAGCAAGTCATCACATATCTCTTGAGGCATTATTTCCTTTGTGACAATATTGTGGAGCTTTTCTGGCTTATCATAACTTGCTGAGATGATCACTGGATTTTCATGGTCTTCTATGTACTTAATCATGTTTTGCACAGTAATCTCAGATAACGTTGTTGCAGGAAGATTGAACTCTTGCTTCAGATGAAGCTCTGTAGCAGATGGAGTGACGCCACTAATCTGACGTTGGAAGTTCAGGATTCCCATCATTTCATGGTATATTATCTCCCACTGTGCAACAAACTGTTTTCGCCATGTGTTTCCAATGACTCCCCCAACATTCTTCTGTGACTTGTTGATTGTCTGTTCGAGACACATGTCAGCACCTACTGCAGAAAACTTGCCCTCAGTCCTCTTGACTACAAATTTACCTGACATAAAGTTTTGATGCACAAATGGAGCTACTTGGGGCAACTGCCTCATGTCTTCCAGATAAACGGAAGCCCACCTCAGGTAATTGATACGGTCACACCCAGCAAACAAAGGTAGTACGGCTTGAACACTCCTAAGATGAAGGTCCCAGTCACCTTCCCGGTCAGCTCTAACTAGGTCCTTAAGAACCCACACCATCTCCACAAATTTATCCCAGAATTTAAATGTCTCAGATTTGGCCCCCATCTTTGATCTAAAAGTATTAAAATCCTTAATCATTTTAGATGAGGTGCAGACGAATGCATCCAGGTGCTTCTTGCTTCTTTCCCCGTTTTTCTTATAAACACAACCTTTCATGAGCTTGAGGAGTTCTAGTTCAGCCTTGTATTGAGCAACTCCTTGAACTCTGAAAAATTCTGTCCACTGTAATCTTTCAATATATTCACAGAGCATGGTTAATCCTTTCAGAGACCTCGTGTAATGACTACCTTGTAAAACAGATTTTACAACATTTTTACCAAAAGCACCAGATTCAACCAATATAGTTTCTGCACCACAGCCATCAATATACTTGCCAATAGCTCCCAAAACAACCTTGATTAGATGGAAAGAACCTAGGCATAAAACTAAGTTGTTGAGTTCACTTGGCTTGTTCATAATTATCTCACGAGCAATGTGATATACCCCCTCATCACATGTAACAGGCAAGTGTGACTGCTGTAATCGACTAACAATATCTTGAAAGTTCTTGAGAGCAGTATATACAGTTGCATATTCAGTAACAGGATATGGCAGTACTGGCAAAAAAACAATTATTTTCTGAGCAACTTCCTCATCTGTTACAAGTGAATTTAAGCACTGCAGGTGGGCATTGTTTGTTCTGGACAACATTCGTGAATGCTCTCGCTGATATCGGACAGATCTAATCTACTTACAATCCATGCAGCATCCTTGTTCCTGATTTTCTGATAATCAGGAGTATGCATATTGTACAGTCCACTGGGTACCTCATATTGCTCAGACAATCTTGGTTTCTTAGCACTTCTATTGTAAGCTCGAAGTTCCTGACAAGCCAGTTCCTGATTGAATTGCCTTTCCCTGTGGATGACACTTGTCTCTGATGTATTTGGCTTCCCTTGGTTCAGGCGATCTAGTGGTTTATTTTGCATTAGAATAAGGACAGTATCATGACTTACCCCAATACCTGAAAGTGTTGCTTCTTCATGATCGAAGTTATCAAATGCTCCTATTGTGAACCTAGATGGGCTGAAATGGCTTGGAAATGGAACGTGATTCTTGCTGACTTCAGTAACATATAATGCCATATCTGAGTGGTATCTCATGAGTTCATCGTAGCTAATCGCTAGTCCAAACCGATTTAAACTAGAAATGAGTGTTTTGGACCTAGACACACTAAAAATGGATTTAGAATTTATCATATTCAATGGGGTGCGTTTTTTACCATTATGTAAGATATAGAATATAATTTGGTACACAGATAACATTTTTCTTAGGTCTGAAGAGTCATGTTCAGTGTCCTCCTCGCATGCAGCACTGATGTTGCAACAGGTCCTTGTCTCAAGGTCAACATTGAAAAGGCCTGTAAAAAATTCTGCAATTTCTGATGGATTCACGATGTTGTGATATGCATTTTCTAGTTCACTAGCATCACAAAATTTGTCATTTAAATCAAATTCCTGCGTTAGAAAACATTCCCTAAGGAAAGTACCACATTTCTCGAAATCCACTCCCAATTCTTCATATTGATGTTTTCCCCAACATTCTTCGAACAGGGATTTTTACCATTGTCCATTGTTTCATAATTTTCTGTACTTGTGGAAGGTACCTGTGGTGGGAGATTTTCCGCCCTTCTAAGGTATTTTCGAATACATTGTTTATGGCAGTACAAATCAGCTCCAAAGACAGAATTTACATCCTGCAGATCACATACTCGAGTAAAAACATCGTCTTGCATTGCTGAGGCTGCTTTCAAAAAAGATTCTGCTCGACTTGTCTCAGAAATACGATCATTCTCATAGATATTATTGCGTCGAGCAGTTCCACAGATTATGGACTTTTTAGAGAAGATGTTGACATCCTCTGGCTGGCATGCCGGATCACGCGAGGAAGATTTCATAGACCTCCTTGATCTTTGTACACCAGAAGAGCCCGGTACACTATGCTCTTGCTGGGTTTGCTCGGCCTCGGTAGACATGGATTTTTCAATACTTTCAAGTGTCTTTGAAAGTGTGTACATTTTATAGCAGTCATTGCTTACATGATAAAATATACTGCTGTGATCGATCTGTCTCAGACGTTCCATAACAATGTCTTTTCTGATGCTTGCTGCCTTGATGATCTTTGTTCTACCAGTTTCCGTGCTAGTGGGCTTCTGATTTGGGTCCACCCTCTGACATATGATGCACATCTCTGGATTCAGTTTTGCTTGAACTGATGGCGACACTGTCCTCAGTCGTTTTTTTGGTACAGTAGTCATGGCAGCTTCCTCATAAATATACCATATGTTTAAGAATGCATAAAATTTTAACAATCCTAGTCTGATATTTAGTTTAAGGGGACCTATTTTTCAGACGGAGGTCAAATTTCAACATTATATGACCTCTGGTGACCTTGACCTTGATCAAATCACATTATGTTTGCATTCAAAATGTAGCCTGTGACTTAAGCTACATTTTGAGTGCTCGTTGCTCTAAGTTGTTTTATTCAAAAGTTATTGCAATTTTAGTTTCCACTAGTCTTATTTTTTCATGCATCCGATGGCACAAGCATTTCTCACATATTGGTGAATAGCAACATTACTGCCCGGTTTCAGAATGTCTACCCTCGCTAAAAATATGCGCAATGGCATCATCTATCAAAATCAAGTGAGTAATTTCGGGGCCCTTTCAACCCCCAAAATACCCCTTGGCTCCAGGAGTATCAAGATCACCGTTACAAGAGACTAAGTTTATTCATAGAATTCTACGCTTTACTAAAACAGGTTGCCAGGTATCGCCAGCCAGCATCTTGACGTGTAGCAGGTTCATAATTATGTCCGCGGGTGTACCTTGCTCTAACAAAAGTTGCATTCCGTTGCGCGATTTTTGCTGTGCTACTGTACCAAACATAGAGAAATAGGATCATTATAATATAGATATCGATAATAAGCTGTTGCAAATGCTTTTCTTTCTTTCTTTATTTATTTTGGAGGATAGTAGCTTTACCCTATTGATGTCTTAGCCAATAGCAACTCAAATCTGGTGCCCCTAAATTATCGCTCAGGATGTGGCCTTTATCGTCTATCCTGCATAGTGACACATTACGAGTATTATTGATCTGAATTGTGTAGGTGTCTTGACTTTTTTTTTCTATTATACTTATTAAGCGGTTGAGCACCATATCCTTATATTGGGATTTCCTATAATCCGCTAGTGTCACAGACTTCACCGACTTGCTTATATTGTACGCCATCTTCATTTCCTCCTCACCACCTAAAGTTTGGAAGACGTACCTCTTCGCCGTCAAACCGACGATCTCCACGATCGGCATCCCAGCTGGCTCGACTTTCATTTTCCTACGCACCTTTTTCCACCCTGAGAAGTTGTGATCTTTGGGGAAGTTAAGGTGTCAAAGAGGTCTATCCACTTAAATGTGACCTTGTTGAAGATAACTGTTTTTACTTGGTAGCATAGGGAATCCGTATCTGTGAACAAGAGTTGTTTGTCTAACTTCGGCTTCTTCTTTTTCGTGTTTAGGATAATCAGATTTTCTTAGGAGACTTTGAAGCCCTTTATGATGGGCTTGCTAACAAACATTCGCGCCGTTCCAGGCTCTTTACCAGCTATTTATTTACCCTGCCTCTCATGTTTTCCATAAACTTACCAGAGGCCGTGTTTTCCATTAGTTTGTAGAATTCCTTTTCGAACTGGTTCTTAGCATCTTTTGATTTCTGTGTGTTTAACTCGATGTATGACTTCATCCACTGGCTCTGATCGAACTCTAATGATTTGTGTACATTTTTCAATACGAATCCTAACTGCTTCAAAGCTCTATATTGAAGAACATAGCTCCTCTTGTCTTACTGAGTGAGGTAGTGAACCATACCCAACTATAAGTTCCCAGATGTTAGGGGATAGAAAGTTAACCTCCAAGAAGTAATTCTTTCTCGAGACATTGCGAATGCGTTCTGTGAAAAATACTTAATAGTTCTGGTAAACAAATCGGGGCCCTCTTTCTGGGCACCAAAATGTGAAAAATATTTGAGGCGCTCCGAATAAGAAGGGTGAAACGCGCCAAAATAAAAAACGTCAGAAAACGCAGTCAAACTTCGCTCAACTTCCAATAACCATAACTTCGTTATATACTAAGATAGAACATTGCTTTTAGTCTTAAAATGAGCGTGAATCATTGCCGATCATGACACTGGTATTTTTATTTCGCTTGAATGTAACTATTAAGAACAGGAAAGAGAAATATTACGTTTTGTTAGCATCATCTGTTATGGTTTTGGAAGTTAGAGGGAAGTTTAACTGCATTTTCTGCTTGTAATGTATAAAGTATTGATGTTCCATCACTATTAATGATAAAAAACAAAAAAAAAAGTAAGAATAACCTCAATAGACTTCCCACAATAGTGAATAATGATTATGAAATAAGAAGGGACATTTGGGCCGACTCACGTCACAAACGCTCCGAGAGCGATCGCTATGAATACGCGCTGAGTACGCGCTGCCAGAACATCATTCTCAATGTCACTAAAGTTTCCTTCTTTCTTATTGTAATACTTTTAAAAGTATGGCCAAAACTCAAGTCATAATAATAATAATTACTAATAATGACACTACTAGTACTATTACTACTACTACTACTACTACTAATAATACGTGCTTCCCGCCAATATTCATTCTCAACGTCACTTCACTTACGTTTCCTTCTTTCTAATAGTAATACTAATAATTTGGGTAAAAACTTAAGTAATAATAGTACTAATAATGACACTACTAGTACTATTACTAATACTACTAAATAATAGTACTATTACCACTACTACTAAATAATAATAATGATGCCAAGAGGCAAGACAATCCGCATGTGTTAAGAACCCACTGGTTACTGTTCCAAAGTACTACTGCCTGTCGTAATACACCAATATTATTAATGATACTAATCCAGAAATACTATTATTAATAGTGTCGTAGCTGACTGAACCTACCCACGAGTAATAACACGGAATACACTTTAGTACCGCATGAGTAAACCAGTCTTACAGAAGGCATCAGTAACAATAATAATAACAGCATCATAACTATTATTACCTGTATTATTCTTCTTCTTCTTCTTATTATTATTACTCTTACTAGGGCTTGAATATCATTACCTGTATTGTACAGTAATACTAGTAAAATGTTATGGCTGTGATAATACTAATGATAGTAATAATAATAATAGTAATAACAATAATAATAATAATAACAGTAAGTATTATTAATAATACAGTAATAGTAAGTACTGCTATTACGATTATTATTATTATAACAATTTAACACTCACCAGTAATGGGTGAAGGCTGAAGTTCATGATTGTGTTATCCATGATGCATAAACAGTTCCAGGTCATCAACAGAAGAGGCATTCCATTAATCCATTCCATAATCCACTATCCCATAGAACGAGTGCTTGCTTAGGGTATGACCTTCATCACCACTCGTATCACTTTCTTCCCGAGGACGTGATGGCCCTTGAACACTTTCCTCATGATCCAGCTGCTTTCCTGACATTTTTGGCACAGTTTGAATGAAGTTGCACTAGTATGTCAAGGGAAAAAAACAAAAAAGCTAAGAGCGTCCGTGCTAGCTCCGCAGCCAGGAACAAAACAAAAGGGACTGTCATGGCCGCCCGCATACTGGGCTCCCATTGGCTGCGGGCAGTCACGTGATGGTAAGCGGAGGTTCTCATTGGCTGATACAGCCCCCGCGCCACAGGACGAACGCACACAGGATACCCCGCCATTGTAATCCGGGTGGTTGCCCCAGGGAAGTCCCCAATAAGATAGGCGACTCGGCTCAGCTGGCGCCACTATTCTGACGGTACGAAAAGCCTCTCTTATTGGGATTTTCTCACTCAGCACGGAGTGCCTGCTGCACTGATGGTCGAGAGTATCACTTGGTTTTATGTGATTTTCTACCATATTTCCACTGGGAGAATGGACTTTTGTCCACTTCCACGTAAAAGTAGACACCTCAGTACAGTGCTATACCACATAAAACGCACTTTGAGGGGGGTGGCGTGTTTCGCCCTTCTTATACGGAGGGCCTCATTTAATGTATACAAGTCGGTATCCCTGCCGGGGCACCGCTATGCAAGAAATTTCTTGTATTTCCTAATAAACAACTCTTAGGTCGTTACTCGTCTATAAAGTTGTCCTTAAGTAATTCAAACAAGTCTCATAGAGTTAGGTGAAACGTAACTTAACCTTAATTCACCTACAATAACTATTTCTCTTCTACCTCATAGCTAATCCCCCCTTGATTTGGCCAATTCGTAAAGGTTACTTAGCTAGTGAAGACGGAGTGATCGATAACCGATGACTATGGGCTACTTAGTGTAAGCTGCTTGAGCAATCAAGCGTCCTTAAGGTGCGTATGTACAACTGTGCTAGCTTGAGTAAGACTAGGAACAGAGTGTTAACTCCACAAGGTCTGGGAGCAGAGTGTGGTGCGTGGCAGGATCTACCTCCCTCATAGAATGGTAGGTTGCCAACTATTTATTAATTATAGTACTAAATACAGTTAGATTACATCATGATATGTACAGGGCGAATCTAACAAGTTAATCTTAGTTTTACTTAAACTAAAGTTAAACCAAGTATTCCCTTAAACTGTGTAAATATCTTAATTCCACATCTGCTTAACACAAGAATCTTTCCCTACTCGCCACGTCATCTAACGCGCAGACGCAGTTTAGGTCAGTGGAAAATACCACATAATTACATGTATTTACAATGTATAGTTGTCCACAGGGGTTAAATGCAGTAGCATTTAATTAATCAATAACAAGAATTATTAAAGAGAATGTAATTTCTGGGTTATTAAAACCGCTTGAACAATTAACAACGGTCTCATGTTTTCCTTTGCCTTTAACCAGGGATAACTATGATAAAAGTAGAGAGCGCAACTGCTCTGGGGGAAAATATTTCCCACAGTTTTGGGGCCGGCGGAATATGATACGCTGTATCATGTAATATGACCCTTAGCCAAGAGTTCCCTCTATAGTTCTCGAGAACCTTGTGCTGTGGCCATTCTAGGTCGCGCCTCTTGACCCATTTGATCTTCACCATCCCCTGGATCCGGAGTGGCTGCTAACTCATGGAGTACCAGTTTATGAATAGTTTTTAAGCTGGTATATCCCCTACATTTTATTTTTACGAGTCTCAGCACCCCTTCAGAGTCTGGGTGTGTGGAGATCACTTTAGCTTATGGCCACTGGGATCTTGGCTGTTCGGTCTTCACTAAGACCACATCTCCTATGTTAATAACTGATTTGTTGCTAGTGGCCTGAGCTCCATAAAACCTCTCTCGTAGGCTCAAAAGATACTCATCGCTCCAATGTCTATTCCAAGTATCCAACACCCTTTTCAGTCGTTGATATCCCTCCAACAGATGTTGTCCTAAATCATTATTTTCTATGTTAGGATCATCAATTTCTTTCTGGATATCCACACAAGGCACTGGATGAAGCTTCTTACCATATAACATATGAGCCGGTGTTAAGGCCTCTAGTGAGTCGCTAGTGTCAACTTGATAAGTCAAGGGTCTATTATTAATTCTGGTTTCAATTTTAGTTATTACTGTTCTTATATCTTCTCTCGTGATCTTAGTTCCATGTAATGTTTTCCTCAGGCAGTTCTTGACAATACCAATCATTCTTTCGGTAAATCCATTTTGCCATGGAGCTCTTGGAGCTGTGAACTGCCAAATACAATTTCGGATTCCCAGCGCCGACTTAACCTTTGGGTCGTTCATTAGGTTCAACAGTAAGGGTGCTGCTCTAACGAAATTAGTTCTGTTGTCGCTTATTAACTTCCCAGGACAAGACCTTCTAGCTGCAAATCTGCGAAAGACATTAAGGAATGTCTCCGAGCTTAGGTCTTCCGCTAATTCTAGATGGACTGCCCTTGTGTAGGCACAAGAAAATAAACAAATGAAAACTTTATGGGGAGTTTCCTCACCCGTAACAGTTATAGCCCCTGTGTAGTCCACTCCTGTTATATGGAAGGGCTGACTTATGCTCACCCTTTCCTTCGGTAGGGCTGGTGGTCCTGGGTAGTTATAAGGTCGCTGCTCATACCTCCTACAAATGATGCAGTTTTTGAGATATTTTTTAATAACCTGTCTACCCTTAGGAATCCAGTACCTTTCCCGAATTAGGGCTAGGATCTGCGGTACACCTCCATGGAGAGTGTAATCATGGGCTTCTTTTATAATAAGTTGTACAAAGCATCCGCTCTTGGGTAATAAAATGGGATGTTTGGTTTGGATGGGCAAGTCAGCCCTTACCAATCGGCCTCCACATCTTATTAGACCCTTTCCGTCTAAGAGCAAGCCTAAGTTCTTCATTAGTTTATTCCCTTTTCCAGTGTATTGGCCTAAAAGTTTATATATTTCCCCGTAAGAATTTCTTTGTACTCTTTTCAGCCAGTATTCTAGGGGATCTAATTTCTAAAACCCCACCTTCTTATTCAAAAATTCAACAACCACTTTAGTAGTATTTAGAAGTTGTCTTATTGACGAGAATCGGCTGATGTCTATTACTTCTGGCTCAAGTACTCCAGGATCCAAGTTCACAACACTGATCTCAGCAATACTATACTGTTTCTGTTCAGGCCAATCCTTAGTGAGTAACTATTTAGGACCTTTAAACCACAAATTATCTTTGATCAGTCCCCTTACGGTTGAACCTCTCGAGAGCAGATTAGCTGGATTTTGTTTGGAGGATACATGCATGAAATTAAATTTGGAAGACAGCTCTTTAATAGTCTTCACTCTGTTAAAGACGAAAGGAATTTTACTATCTTCCTTTCCTATCCAGTAAAGACAAATCACACTGTCAGTCCATATGTAAATATCCTCAAACTGAGTATCAAGAGTAGTGGTTATATACCTGGCCAATTTAGTTCCTACTTCTATGGAAGCCAATTCCATTTGAGGTAGGGTTCTTCCTTTAATTGGCGCAACTCTGGCCTTGGACATAATAATCTTACTATCCTCTCCTGTTGCGCAATAAGCTACTGCTCCATAGGCCCTTTGAGAAGCATCACAAAATGTGTGTAAGTGTGACCTCTCATTACTGTTTATTTCCCTGGGAATATATATGCTCGATGTAGTTTCAAACTCCTTTCTAATCTGTTCCCATTGTTCCATATATGTCTCACCTAATACAGTGTCACAGTCTAATTTTTCTCGCCAAGCCTCTTGTACTAAACATTTGCCCTTAATAACTATAGGACTGACCAATTCTAATGGGTCAAATAGCTTGGAAACCTGACTTAACAAGGACCTCTTGGTGAGAGTGACATCAGAGAACGTAATTGGTTTCAGACCTATTACATCAGCTGTTGTATCCCAGTTAAGACCTAACACATTTTGAATTTTGGGAACGTCAGAATCTGGATAGTCCTCTTGTATTTCATTCCTCAAAAAAGGTGAATTTGTATTCCAGCTCTATAACGGCAAATATGCCTTCCCACATTCGGAATTGGCTATTTCATAAGCCTTCAAAGCTTCCGACTCTGTTTCAGCAACACCTTGCAAATTATCCATGTAAAAAACCTGTCCTATTTCTGGACATTTGGCATTTTCAAAATGATGCTTTAAAGTGTTGCAAAGTAGGAAAGGACTAGCACAAGAGCCAGTGAGCACCGAGAGGAAACAGTAAGATTTCAATGGACTATCCTCATTTTGAGGATCATGAGGCCAGAGGAATTTTGTAAATTTCCTATCCTCCTCTCTCAGTCCTATTCTGAGAAAAGCCTTACTAATGTCTGCTGTGTAAGCGTAAGGTTTCTCTCTAAATCTTAGTAACACATTCCCTAACTTCTCTGTTAGTGTAGGTCCAGAGTATAGGCAATCGTTCAAGCTAGCTGATCCCTTGGACGCTTTACTACTACAATTGAATACTATCCTTATGGCAGTAGTTACTGGATCCTTGCTTACAGCATGATGTGGTAAGAAGTGTCCTTCTTGGTGGTTAACAGGGTATTGTACCTCTTCTATAAATTTATTCTTCAATTGATCCTTTATAATATTATCATATATGGTTAAATGTTCTGGTTTGTCTCTCAACTTTCTTAGAAGAGAATTTAACTGAGCTTTAGCTGCCTGGTAATTTGTTGGCAACTCTGAATGGTTTAATTTCCATGGTAATCCTACCCAATACTGTCCATCCTTAAATTCCACGGACTGATTATACAAATCCAAGGTTATTTTATCTTCAGGGGTTGTTTCCTCAGGGTGTATACCTACATTGTTTAGGTCCCACAGTTTGTGTACAGGTTCAATATTTTCATCCAACAAGTCATTTATCTGAGTAGGTTCTAATTCTGCACCTATTCTAGTCACCATCAATGACTGTGTGGGGGTAACAAAGACTGAGTCTACTAGTTTGGCCTCCCTTCTTGTTTTGGAAAAGGCAACTGACCCATAATAAGGTTACCTCCCAGACTCTTGAACAACTGTACCTTATTCCTTTTGAAAGTCCTATGTAGGAATCTTCCACAATAATCAGAACCAATTATCATTTTTATGGGACCCACAGTATCTGATTCCACATTCCGTTTAGCCATCTTTATCCCTGAGCTTTGTAGATGATCAGAGGTTTCCTTCAATCCCTTTATGTATATACTTGTCTTCATATTATCAAGCACAGCTGCTGTTATACGGCATTTATATCTGCCTAATTGTATTACAGGTCTAACTAAATCAAAAGACTGAGCTTTCTTAGTTGTTAAGAATCCTGTAATGGCTAGATTTACCTTGCCGATAACTGGTAACTTTAATTTCTTCACAATGTCAGCAGAAATGAAAGTTTTCTGAGCATCCGTATCAAACAGGGAACATACCAATTGGTTTCTATTCTCAAACAATACTTTCACATCTGCTACTGGTACTGCAGCTGGCATTACTAATGCAGCATTCCCTTTTGCAATTGTCATATTGACGCTTGCAGGTTTAGGAACCTCAGTTTTCATCCTAGGGCATAAAGCACTATGATGATGATCTTTTTTGCATTTAAACCAAAGATTTAATTTAGTCTTAGAGGCCGCGGCAGTATGTTCGGAGTTCATACAGATTATACAACACCCCAGTTCCTGAAGCTTTCCTATTCTAGAAGCATAATCAGGATACCGTTGACAAGATGCACTGGAATGTTGCTCACCACAAAATACACAAACTTTCCTGTCTTTTATCATGGAAGGTTTTACTTCCTTAATATCCACAGCATGTCTATTCCTTGGCTTTAATACTTTATCCTCAGCCTTTAAGGTGCTAAGGAAAGTACCTATTTCTTCTTTAGGCACATACTTAGTCTTCTCTGACTTAGCTTTCCCAGCTAGTTGGTTAGTGGGTTTTTTCTTTATTTCAGTATTCTTTTTGACCTCAGCAGTGTTTAATATTCCTTGCAAATGTTTACAGAGTTGCATCAAGCCTGCCTCAATCTCTTCACAGGAGAAATTATCCTTCTGGTACCTACCATACAAAGCATCCTTGATTTTCGGTGGTAGCTTTAAGGACACAATTATTGAAAGCACCCAATCTGATGTCTTAATATCTTCGTAAGTACCTAAGGCCTTTAAATTACAACTTATTGCAATTCTGAATTTTTGCAAGGAATCAAAATCGTGCCTAGGCGTGGGTAATTCTATTAGAGCCTTCAGCAATTGAGTTATAACTTGCTCCCTGTCTTCGTACTTTTGTCTAAGGATGGTCAAGGCCACCTCATAATTATCTTCTTCTACTGGTAATTCCTTTATCAGTTGATATGGTGTTCCTTTGACCAGTCCTAACAAATACGTTAGTTTGCTGACTTTAGGGAGATCTGTTCTATCTTGTACCAAATATTTGAACTGGTCCCAGAAGGATTTCCAGTTCTGTTCCCCATCAAACTCCGGAAGCGTTATTTGTGGTAACACAGCTCTGCTCTGCTGTGCCACAACTTGTGTTTCCGCGGCAGTGTCAGCTAATTTTGACTCTAGTGTCTTTACTACAGTTAAGTATTCTTCTAATTTGCTTTCAAATTTCGTAGTTTCTGACTCTAAGAGCTCCTTATTCTCAATCTTTACTATAGCCGCTTCAAAAGTTAAGTAACTCTCTTCGTACATATTCCATCGATCTTTCAGAATATTTAGGAGACTATTTATTTTCTCCTTGGACAGAGGTATTTGGTCCAACGACTGGTTACAATCATTTATGGCTCTAGTTACCCATCCTGCCTTACTACTAGAAGATCTTTGCAATAAAGAAACAGACATATTGACGGAGTTCTAATTTAATAATTTAATTACGACCCAGGACCGGACAAAGGACTTGGTAATGAGTACATGGAATGTAAGAGGAGCGAATGATGAGGTGAAAGAGAGAGAGATTGTCCAGGTGCTTGAGGGTGCGAAAGTGGATGTATGTGGAATAACTGAAACAAAATGGAGAGAAGAAAGTGTGAGAGAATGGGAGTATGGATGGGGTATATGTGCAGGAGTAGATGAGAATGAGAGGGCAAAGGAAGGAGTGTGTATAGTTGTGAGTAAAAGATGGAAGAAGAGCATAAGACAGTATGGATCAGTTGGGTCAAGGATTGTGTGGGTAAAGTTGAAAATGTGGGCGATTGTGTGTGTGTATGCGCCAACGCAAGATCGTGCTAGAAGAGTGAGAGAAGAGTTCTGGACAAATGTGGAAATGTGCATGGAAAAGTTTGGATGGAATGAGAGAGTGTTTTTGATTGGTGATATGAATGGTAAAGTTGGTAATGTGAAGGTGGATGGAATAGTTGGTGAGTGGGGTGTGCCTGCCGAGATAGATGAGAATGGGAGTGCGTTAGTGGACATTTGTACTGGGAGGGGGTTGGTGATAGCCAATACCCTCTTCAGGCATAAAATGATCCACAGGTATACATGGCGAGTGATGAGAAGGGTGGGTGGTGAACTGAATGAAAGGAAGGCAATGATTGATTATGTGTGTGTGGATGAAAGGATGCGAAGATGTGTAAAGGATGCAAGAGTGTATAGAGGTTGGGGGAGTGGACTTTCTGACCACTACTTGGTGGTGGCCAGAATTAGGATGCAAGTGAGATGGAGGAATAAAGGAAGGGAAAGACGAGAGGAAGGAGTAGTTGCAAGGAGAGTGGAAAGGTTACAAGAGGATGAGAAAAAGGCAGAGTATAAGAGAGAAGTGGAGGAACGATTGGGCAAATATGAATTGGAGCAGATGGGAGACGTGGAAGGTGTGTGTAAGATATTTACAGAAGAAATATGTGCAGCATGTGATGTGGTGTGTGGAAGGAAGAGAAGGCGGAGGGGGGTGCAAGGAACAGCGTGGTGGACTGAAGAGGTGAAACAGGCTGTGGCACAAAAGAAGAAAGCATACAATGAATGGGTGAGAAATAGGGGTGTGGAAGAAGTTGAGAGGCGGAAGAGAGAGTTATATGTGGAAAGGAAGAGAGAGGTGAAAAGATTAGTAAGAGAGAGTAAGAAGAGAGTGGATGAGGAATTTGGAAGAAATTTGAGTGTAAAGTGGAGGGACTGTAAGAAAATGTTCTGGAGAGAAGTGAAAAGAGTAAGACAGGGTGGAAGTGAAGTTAGCAGGGGAGTGAAAGATAAAAATGGTAGATTACTAGTGGAGAAGGGAGAAAAAGTGAGCAGATGGAGAGAACACTTTAAGGAATTGTTGAACGTAGTGGATGGAAGTAATGCGAGTATAAGTGGCTGGGGAATGGCTGGGAGAAGGAGGGAGGTGAGAAGACAGGAAGAAATCAGTAGGATAGAAGTTGTGGAAGCAATGAAGAAAGTTAAATCGGGGAAAGCCCCAGGAATTGATGGAGTGTGTGGTGAAATGCTGAAGCATGGGGGAGAGATAGTTGTAGAATTGATGTGGAAGATGTGCAGATTGGCCTGGGAGGAAGGTAGAGTCCCGGAGGATTGGAAGTCAGGTATAATTATTCCCTTGTACAAAGGAAAAGAGGAAAAAGAAGTGTGTGGTAATCATAGGGGCATTTGTCTTCTTAGTATAATAGGAAAAGTGTATGGTAGGATACTTATAGACAGAGTTAGAGAAAGAACAGAGAAATTAGTTGGAGAAGAACAGGGAGGCTTTAGGAAGGGAAGAGGTTGTGTAGATCAGATATTCATTCTTAGATCTTTAGTGGAAAAGTTTCTAGAGAAGGGAAAGAAGTTGTATGCGGCTTTCATGGATTTGGAGAAAGCATATGACAGGGTGGATAGAGAAGGATTGTGGAAAGTGTTAAGAATATATGGAGTAGATGGGAAGTTGTTGAATGCTGTGAAGAGTATGTACGATGGTGCGAAGGCTGCAGTGCGTGTGGATGGTGAACTAAGTGAATTTTTCTCTTTGAAAGTTGGTTTGAAACAGGGATGTGTCATGTCTCCATGGTTGTTCAATCTGTACATGGATGGGGTAATAAAAGAGGTACAAGGTAGGGTAGTGGATGTTGGAGTGGCCCTGGTGAGAGAGGATAGTGTTTGGAAACTCCCTGTACTGTTGTTTGCAAATGATACTGTGTTGTTGAGTGAAGACGAAGGGGAGCTGCAAGGCTTGGTGGATGAGTTTGAGAGAGTGTGTAAGAAACGGAACCTAAAGGTGAATGTAGGGAAGAGTAAAGTGATGGTCTTTGAGAGAGGTGAAGTTAGTGAATGTACAGCGAGGTTAGATGGTGAGGAATTGGAAAATGTGAGTACGTTTAAGTATTTGGGTAGTGTGATGAGTAAGGATGGAGGTTTGGAGGGTGAAGTGCTTGAAAGGGTACAGCAGGGAAGAAAGGTTGCTGGTTCCTTGAAAGCAGTGATAAGAAAGAGGGAAGTGAGCATGGAAGTGAAAAACTTACTACGTGACAGTATTGTGATACCAACTCTAACGTACGGAAGTGAAGCTTGGACATTGTTGGAAGGACACAAGTCAAGAGTGAGAGCAGTGGAAATGAGTTATTTAAGAGGAGCCTGTGGAGTCACGTGGAGAGACAGGCTGACGAATGAGGATATAAAGGAGCATTGTGGTGTGGATGTGAATGTGATAGGAAGCGTTATGAGGAACACACTGAGGTGGTTTGGCCATGTGGAGAGGATGGAGGGTGAAAGACTGACGAAGAGGGTGTATGCGAGTGAGGTGGAGGAGGGAAGAGGGAGGGGGAGGCCGAGGATGAGATGGAGGGATGGGGTGGAGAGGTATATGAGAGAGGGGTGTGTGATTTGAGCAGGGCAGTGAAATGGCGGGGGACAGGGCGACTTGGAGGCGATTTGTTTGTGGCCACCCCAAACGGGATTGAGGCGTCTGGCAATAGATAGATAGATAGAATTATGATTTCCAACTATAAATTTACCTCAACTTAGTAATGATCTGATTATTTTAAATTTTGTAGAGGGTAGGGATTAGGTCCTCTTTGTGCAAACTATCCCCCTGGGTTATTAAACCTCTAAGGTTGCAGTTATCCCTCCTCTCAATTTCGAAATATTCATTACAGCTCAGCTAATTATTCAATTAATTTTGGGGAGTGTAGGGATTAGGTCTATAATTTCAACCAATCCCCCAGGGTTATTAAACCTCAAGGGTTCTATTTCATCCTGACACTCAATTGCCAAAACACTCATATTCCCCAAGCTCAGAATTAATTACCTCAATACTCCATTGACCCACCCATAACTTGTACAGCATAGAACTCTCCTTTCTTATGTTCTACATAATTTATAAATTTCTGCAGAACCGCTTCCCTACCGTGACAGTTCCAATGTATACCATCAGCTTTCAACATTGCTTGGAAGGGCTTGGCATTAAAATGTATGAAATCCCTTCCCTTCCTGATCCGTTGCAACTTTCGGTTTATAGCTTTGCTAAATAATTTCTATGTTCCATAACAAACTGGAGAGCCATATGGCAGGTTCCTTGGCTCGAGGAAAGTTATGGCTACTGAAGATTTACAAGAGCCCTCTATGGCTCCTACCACTGCTAAAATATTCTCCAGTACTTCATTGACCTCCACGTCCTCATGGATATCATTTCCTCCAAGGAACAGGACCGTACGGTCATGCTCCCAGTCTAGTACGGCATTCAGCTTTTCATCTTCAGAGAAAGAGCTTGCCTTTCCTCCCGGAGCTCTATAGACATGTACGTCCACGTCTTCCACTTCAACCGAACGTGGTAGTAAACTGTGCCCCACAAAAGCAACTTTAAACACATTCAGCGCCTCGGCACACATCGGCTATCCTCACTCCGTCGGGGCACCAAAAATGTGAAAAATGTTTAATAGTTCTGGTAAACAACTCGGGCCCCTCGGCCCTCTTTCTGGGCACCAAAATGTGAAAAATATTTAATGTATACAAGTCAGTATCCTTGCCGGGGCACCGCTATGCAAGAAATTTCTTGTATTTCCTAATAAACCACTCGTAGGTCGTTACTCATCTATAAAGTTGTCCTTAAGTAATTCAAACAAGTCTCATAGAGTTAGGTGAAATGTAACTTAACCTTAACTCACCTACAATAACTATTTCTCTTCTATCTCATAGCTTATCCCCCCTTGAATTGGCCAGTTCGTAAAGGTTACTTAGCTAGTGAAGAGGGAGTGATCGATAACTGATGACGATGGGCTGCTTAGTGTAAGCTACTTGAGCAATCAAGCGTCCTTAAGGTGCGTATGTACAACCGTGCTAGCTTGAGTATGACTAGGAACAGAATGCTAACTCCACAAGGTCTGGGAGCAGAGTGTGGTGCGTGGCAGGATCTACCTCCCTCATAGAATGGTAGTTGCCAGCTATTAATTAATTACAGTACTAAATACAGTTAGATTACATCATGATATGTACAGGGCGAATCTAACAAATTAATCTTAGTTTTACTTAAACTAAAGTTAAACCAAGTATTCCCTTAACCCGTCACGACCCGAGGTTTTCCGCACCTCCGACATCCCCCAGTCCCGAGCCTTTTTGGAAAAATTTTTTTTTGGCTCAAACTTCCGCTTAGGTTGAGGAACGAAGGAAAATCGCCAAGAAAGGGCTTGCTGTGGTCTATAAGTGGTCAGAACAGGTGAGGTCCCCCGCGCCAGGTATCGTATTCTATTATAGATGTGCCAGGCGCTCACGTTTTCTATAGTAAGGAATACTGGGAGAAACAACACACAACACCTCTATATTTATTGAATTTGAACTAATAAACAATAACAGTAACAATATAATGGATTTCAGACACATATATGTGAAAAATAAGCATTGTACCATCGCGCGAGCATAGTGAGTTAGGTCCGAGTCGTAACATGCTATATGCTAAGTTTCTTGTATCAGTCAATATATCATTTTTTCTACTTGTATGCTTCTGTTTCAATGACATTTTACCAATTACGACTGTTTATAAGTGTTTTCAAATGTTTTCATTCATTATGATGACATGCAGCATAAGTTTAGCCCACATCAGCTTAGTAAGCGCACTCGCTATGACTGGTATTTCAACATACGCAATTGTTTTATCACTTTCCTATTATTTTTCCCTATACATAGAACCTTTCCTCCACCACTGTAAATGTTTTCAATTATTTACATTCATTACGAGGGCATTTAGGGATATCTATATCTATCTATAGCCCGACGCCCTAATCCCGCAAAGGGTGGCCGCAGACAAAACGCCTCCAAGTCACTCTGTCACCCACCATTTGACTACCCTCCCCCCAACTCACCTCCCCTCCCTCATATACCTCTCAACTCCATCCCTCCACCTCATCCTCGGTCTACCTCTCCCTCTCCCTCCCTCCACCTCACCTACATACACCCTCTTAGACAGTCTTTCATTCTCCATTCTCTCCACATGTCCAAACATGTGGAGAGAATATGCTAGCGCATATTCACGTAGCAACCACGATCTCAAACACTCGTGTTTCATCTTCTACTTTATTTATTCACTCCAATTATAATTTCCCACTTACATTACACACGTTTACACCCCTATACTGCACTATACCTACTTACTGGCATTATTTATTCAAGTGAGAGTGAGAATATCGCATGAAAATACCCTCGCAATGAATGTTTCGACCAACATAATACTCACACACTTATATACTAATTCTTCACATATATTACACACTTTACCACTTGTTGACTTCTATTTTCACTATTACGGGCCTTATTCATTCAACTGAGCGTCAGGATATCGCATCTCTATACACACGCTATGAATATTTGACTTAGAATATATTTCAGCACTTACAATAATTTGAACTTATATTATACCCGTAAGCATTTCCAATAATAATAATTATATAATTACGGGCCGTATTTATTGCACTGAGCGACAGAATATCGCATCATAAAACCCTCGCTATGTATGTTTCCACCCACTTACAGCATATTTATACACTTACATACAATTTTTGCACTTATGTTATACCCGTATGCACTTTATACGAATATTTGCAGATCAACATGACTGATAATTTCACTGAGCGTCTGTCTGTCGCATTTACTTCATAGTTTCAGCGTCCTGTCGCATTCACACCATATCAGAATTGCATCAACGTGTGATATTCGCTGAAACATGGGTGAATACAGAGACCCACGTCACACTCCACGCACTCATAGCGGGTGTCCTTCCTCTGTGTCGTGAGTCTCACCCGGGAATTGCTACACACGTGACACCTGCGTTGGGGCCTAGGTCTGTTTGGCTGGGGAGGGATAGGAGTGGGGAAATGGCGGCCGGATATTCTCAGGGGAGTTTGTGCAATAGAGGCAGTGCGGGTGCGATGTTGGGGCCTTTCTACAGCATACCGTGCAAACATCTCTCTTGTGAGCTCCCTTACAAACCCTTCAAAGGTTTCCTGAACTTCTGTTGTCATGGCGTGAAGGTGGTGGCAATTCAGAGCAGTGATGTCTAGCAAGTGAAAGAACAGTTTCTTATACCACTTCATCGTGGTCATGGCACACTCTACCGTCGATATCATGGACTCTGACTGGTCCACGAGGCGCATGTTTATGTTATAATCCATGACACACTCAGGTTTCCAAATATGACGCCTGTTCTCGCTGCGGTAATCAACTGAATCAGTACGGTGCATCAAGGGGCGGTGAACCGTTGACAAGAGGCTTACTTCTCTATTGTGGTTCCACACAGTTGCAAGGATGTTGTTGGCTTTGAAGAAGACAACCGCATTCCTTGCAAGTTTCCGTCCTACCTTGGCCATGTGACGCCTGTTCACCTTCACGGTTCCACAGACTCCCATTTCATGCATGTGAAGATAACGAGTGAGAAGAGGGCTAGTGTACCAATTGTCCAGGTAGAGGACGTGACCACGATGAAGGTAGTCTTCTATCATTGTCTTTACCACTGCTCCCGACAGTCCAATACTTCGATCTTCTATTATGTCCGTCTGTGCACCGGTGTACAAGACTATGTCTTGCACGTATCCAGTCCTACAGTCGCACATAACAAAGATCTTGAACCCAAAACGGTGACTTTTGCTGGGTATATACTGCCTAAATGAAATATTGCCTCTCCACAACACGAGACTTTCTCTATGACGAGGTCTCTATAGGGATAGAATGAGGAACGAAAGGTTTGCCTCAGGTGATCAAAGACCAACCTAATTTGCCTCATTTTATCAGTGTCGTTCGCATTTACAGGATCATGAGCATCATAGAAATGGAGGCGACTTAGAATTTGTTGAAACCGATTATGGCTCATCACTTGCCCAAATATTGGGGTAAATATAACAGGGTCCCTTGTCCAGTAAGCAGGAATTCTGTTCTTTCGTATAATACCCATCAAAAGGACCAGGGCAAAAAATAGGAACATTTCTGAAACGGAGACAGAGTAATCATATATGATAGAATGCCTACTCCTTGTTCCCAATCTTTCACTCTCAAGGCGCTGGGTGCTTGCAAAAAGGTTGGTTTGGTATACAATCTGCTCCACAAATGCCTCACTAAAAAACAGGTGGAAAAAATCCAACCTGGAGGAATTACGGTGAATTCCTTGAGCAATGCAGCCAGAGCACCCCTGCTCAGTGAAGGGGTGAATGAGGGGAGAAAAATGACTCCCATCCTCCCAATTACATCCCACAAATCCCTCGTCCCCATCATCCCCATCACCGCCTTCGTCTGGGTGGGGAGGAGATCCTGGTGGGGGAGGTGGAGGAGAAGGAGTGCGGAGGGCTTCCCCTCTGTCACTCCTCTTCCCTCTTCCTTTACCCTTTCCCTTTCCCTTACCCTTACGGCCTTGAGGAACATTAGGGGGCTGTGGGGATGAAGTAGTGGAATATTGGGGAGCAGAAGACGTGCTGGGGAGTGGTTCCTCCCCATCTTCCCCCTCCATGACAACACCACGTGCTTTCTCACGCACCCTAGCTCGACCACGTGTTAGGGGATATTGGGGAGCATAAGACGTGCTTGAGAGTGGTTCCTCCCCACCTTCCCCCTCCCTCACAACCCCACGTGATACTGAACACACCCGCACTCGCCCACGTGATACACTATGCTGCCTCACACTACCTAGGGAGAGCAATGACTCACTCACGTCACTCTCACTTTCCCTAATCCTCCCTGTACTTTCCCTTTCACTCCCCACTCCCTCCATGGCACTTCCTAACTCCCCAAACAAAATGCTAGGCCCATACCTGCTCGTCCGACGTGGTGTGCGCTCTGGGCCACGATGAGTGATTACTTCACATCCATACCACGCGGCAGCACGTCCCATGACTCCGTCCTCGTCCTCGTCATCGAAATCTGGTTCTAAATCACGTTGGGGATAGGCATAGGATTTTGCACGTGGCTTCTTGCCCTGCTGCCCCTCTCTAACAGCACGGTAAGTCACGTACTGCCACTTCCTGGGAGACGGAACTTCCTCGTCACTGCTGGTGGTTTCTTCCTCCTGTGGCTGCACATAATCTTTATCCACAACCTCGTTGTCCAGTGGGGAATCACTGTCGCCTGTAAAGGCGTCCAGGGCAGCTTGAATTTCACCCTCTCAGAGACCTCTCTTAGCCATGTCTGAGCAGGACCGTTGCTACCAGGTGATTGGATGAGTGGCGGGTTAGCACGGGTCGCACAGGGTCACCGAGTGTCCACGCCTGGTGGCAGGTAGGGGAAGGTCATGCGAGGATACGTACCGCAAAACAAGCGCGAATTTTGAAAATTGTCGAAATTATGCACTTTGCAATTGCACGACGTACCGATATGTCGCCGGGACTGGCAAATGCAAATCGTTGCAACGTACCCATACGTCGACGTGATGGGGCGGGTTAAACTGTGTAAATATCTTAATTCCACATCTGCTTAACACGAGAATCTTTCCCTACTCGCCGCATCATCTAACATGCAGACGCAGTTTAGGTCAGTGGAAAATACCACATAATTACATGTATTTACAATGTATAGTTGTCCACGGGGGTTAAACGCAGTAGCATTTAATTAATCAATAACAAGAATTATTAAAGAGAACGTAATTTCTGGGTTATTAAAACTGCTTGAACAATTAACAACGGTCTCAAGTTTTCCTCTGCCTTTAACCAGGGATAACTATGATAAAAGTAGAGACTGCAGCTGCTCTGGGGGAAAATATTTCCCACATGTTCTGTGTTTCCTATTTTGTCTATCCACTTGTAACTGCCTGGGAGTAGGTACTGAGACATTGCCCAGGAATAAGATTAATGGCATCATAGTAGGCAGTGAAGTTCCTGGGCTCTGTTGGCTGATAGTCGTCCAGGTTCGGATGGTTGCCTGTGATGTATCTGTGAGTAATGGTGCCAATGCCATCATAAGGAGCATGTTAGGGTCTTGGATCAATTCCAGATCGACTACAAATTGTTTGAGCAGAGCATCCTACGACATCCCCGCGTAGATAAAGTTGTGAATGGTATCCAACGCGTACGTCTTCACTCAAGTACCTCTGAAGCTCTCAAACACATCAGTGAGTAACAAGGTTTCCATTACCAGTGAAGGAATATGGTAATCTTCAATTGCATTACACTAGAACTACTTCCACACCTGCTGAGCGCACTCGTAGTCATCATTGGGGATATCTTTGTTGCAAAGAGTGCTATGAAATTCCTTTTTCACAGGTAGGTGCTCCTGTTGGCATTTTCTCTCATCGTCCATCCAATCGTAGGGGTGTACACCATTTCTTCGCAAGATTTTGAACTTCTCGTTCTTCTGGATGTACAGTATTCCCTTAGCTTTTATGCATCTCATTACTGGAATGTGAGGGACGAGGACATGAACTTCAAGCTGTCAATGAACCTCAAATCCATGCCATCAACGATTTTCTGGCTAAAGCTTCTGTGGGTTTCACTGGTGTTCAGAATTGCTCGTAACTGACCCTCCACTTTCTCAAAATCATCAAGATGAAGAGGGGGCCATCGTACTTGGGAAGGTTATGTGTGATGACAGGAATGAAATTGATATTTTTGATCTTCATACTATTGCTGCTATGGACAACTCCTTTGTGTGTACCAGGGAGATGGTTATGATCTCTCACATTTTGATCATTCCCAGAGAATCCAGAATCCATGATATTTTCCTGCTTCACCCTTGACTCTGTTCGAGGTTCTCTGAGGATTTCTTTGATCCAGGAATCCTGCACGAACAACTTTGATCTCAAATCCGAGAAGTTTACTCACCTTCCATTTTGACCCCTCCTGCGTGAATTTCGCCACATCCTCACTAGTCTTCTGAGCCATGCTTGTGATTAAGTCTCTGAGCGCAGAATGGTGTGATACCGATGTCATACACCTACTGCTGAAATATTTTTTTATTAAATATTTCTCCCCTTCTGGGTCTCCTCATCGACGCAGAGGTAGATGCTGACTTTTAATTTCTTCCAGGCTTGCTTTTTCGCTTTATGGATGATCTCCGTTATAACATTCATAGTGATTAACTTATTTGGATCTACTGCTTTAATGTTAGCATAACAGTCCCTTCACTGCTTCATCGCAGCTCTACTTATATAAAAAACTAAAAGAAAAAAAAAGCACTGACGATGTTTCACCTTTTTCTCAAGAGCCCTGAGACTGTATACCTTTAAACTGCCTATTTGACATTGTTACTTGGCCTCTCGTGCCGCGAACTTCTCGGAGCAATCACATCTGAGGAGAATTTTGCTGTCGTTCTTTCTCCTTGATTTGATTTGATTTGATTAATTTATCACGCCCGCAGGCGACAAACCTAGTACAGTGCCATGTGACCATATGTGAGGTGAGTACAGAGGAACTCGTGCCAGTCAGGACACGCTGTCTAGCCATAACAAAATAACACCCACCAAGGTGTGGATGACGCATGAGAATAACATCTAGGTTATCATCTTCCAACAAAAAATGTTTACAAGTGTCCACTAATGTAAGTCCATGTGGTATTAAATCAGAGACAAGTTGACATTGCAGGCAATAATGGTCAAGGGTGTTGGCATTGGTTGCATCACACAGCTTACAGTAGGAGAAATGAAGTGCGTTGCCTGCCCCAACCACCTGCCACATAGGTCGGTAGCCCAGTCTGAGGCGGGCACACACCACATTATGTCGACGAACCACTGCAACGATATCTACGGGGACGAGAAAGAAATAATGTTGGATGGACGCACTGTGAGCCCTCTCAGCATTTCTACAGTGGAGAATAGCGGAGCGGGCTGCTGTGCGTATTAGCTCCTTGTAGCAAATGGGGGAGGCATTAGTAGCATCCACAGCGGGCGGATCCAGTCCCGGGGCAGCCCTTGCAAGGAGGTTAGCGGTGTTGTTGGCTGTGAGACCAATATGAGAGGGAATCCACAGAAGTGCACCACCAGCGAACGATCGCGAGCGGTGGCCAATTGACGGAGTATCTGTGCAACGAGGCGTTGATATGCAGGCCTGGGAGAGTAGAGGGCATGGAGGGCCGGCTGTGAGTCACAGATGATCAAGCCGCTGTTGTTTGCCCGTATTAAGAAAGTAGCTGCATCCAGGAGTCCATGTAGTTTACAATACGCAGAGCTCGACGAAGTTGGCAGTCGACGGCCCAACCAGCCCTCGATCTTCTGTTGCTTAACCGTTTGAGGTCAGGGGGATATGGTTGATATGAACATTTTAAAAACACTCATTTACAATACGAAATACATTATAACTGTCATCGATTTCTCTAGCGGCTATGTTTAGGCTATACACAATAAGAAGAAACACAGATATTACGAATGCTTTTAAGCGATAAATTAGGGAATGAGTTTGTAGAAAATTAAAGAAAAAAAAAAGTTACCATTTCCAATAAGACAACTTTAAGACCTGGTGGAAAAGTGAAGAATTCATTGGTTTTCAGCAATAATAAAACAAAAGGCCAAGTTGTAATGGATTTCCACAGAAACTTATAATGTAACGCCAGCTATCAAGGTGGTATTGAAATGACACTGCCTGAAGTTCAAATTCTGACTATAGCAAGCGGATCTATAAGATTTTTTTTTTTCTGTCATTGGAGAACGAGAGAGACCAGAATGTATTTCGTCTGAGCTAACTGTCCGATCATGTAGGCTGGGATTAAAAATGGACAAAGAAAATTTCATTTCATTGGTTTACTTTCTCGCCAATCCTTTTCTCATTGGCAACTACTGTAAATTGTGTGTGGAAATAATGAACAGTTTATGAAGAAGCTGGCCCACTAAAAGAGACATATAATCCCTCAGAATGAATGCATCCTTGAGTCAAACACTCAGAGTGGCCACAGTGTTCGAATCAGTAGAAAGTACAAAGCTTTTTGGAAAGGTTGTTTTCCTAATTTTACAGCCGAAGTGTTCGCAATATCAGAGAACTTATGAAGCTACCAACGTATAAACTGTAAATTATGATCGGTAAAGGAACTATCGGGAGTTTTTTTGAAGAGGAAATGGTAAAAAAATAAGTATGAATCGCAGCTGAGCGTTACAACAATCAGTATTGTTGGTTGCAACAATCGGGATTGTTGGCTGCAGCAATCAATATTGGTGGCTGCAGCAATCAGTATTGTTGGTTGCAACAAATGGGACTGCAGGCTGCAACAAGAAATTCAGTTTTTTTTTTTCTTTTATGTGCTGGACACTGGGCATAGGCTTCATAGCCTGCTCCCAAGGCCCAGTAGTCCTCCTACATATCATACTCCTCTACATGTCACCACTACGGAGCTAACACCCACCGTCCATTTTGAATACATGCTAGGGCTGTCTCATACAGGACTGATGTATTGGTATTAGCGGGGGTATTTTTACGACATGTCGGCTGGTCTTCTGGTAGATCGGTAAAGTCTGATCCCCCCTCCCCCAGCGGGGATTTGAACCTGGGTCCGGTAGGACCGCAGGCCACCTCTCTACCGATTGAGCCATCGCAGTCAGGACTGGAGATTGCAACAATTATGACTCCAGTTTGCAGAATCAGGACTGCGTGTTGCAACAATCAGCATTGTAGGGTGCAACAGTTAAGATTAGTGATATTTCTTCCATAATATGTATTAATGTTAATACTGAAAAATCTGGAAGAAGGAAGAAGTTTAATCTTCTGACCACTAAATGATCAGACTGAGAAAATATTCCCAACCATTCTAGAACCATACACTCAACTCCCTGTCATTCTAGCATCACAACATCAGTATCCTGCCATTCTAGCATCACAAACTCAACTCCTGCAATTCTAGCATCACAGCCTCAGTGTTCTGCCATTCTAACATCACATCCTCAGTGTCATGCCATTCTAGCATCTCATCCTCAAATCTCTGTCATTCAAGCATCACAGCCTCAACTCCCTGCCATGCTCGCATCACAGCCTCAGCGTCCTGCCATGCCGGCATCACAGCCTCAGCGTCCTGCCATTCGAGCATCACAACATCAACATCCTGCCATTGTAGCATCATAACATCAGCGTCCTGTCATTCTTGCATCACAGCCTCAACTCCCTGCAATTCGACCATCACAGCCTCAGTGTCCTGTCATTTTATCATCAGCCTCAGGTTCTGCTATTCTAGCATCACAGCCTTAGTGTCCTGCCATTCTAGCATCACAGTCTCAGCGTCCTGCTATTCAAGCACCTCAGTCAGAACTTCCATCAGTACCTTAACTAATATTCGGAATTAACTAATACCGAGCGCAGATTTTAAAGTTCATTTCAGATAGCACAAAAGTACTAGAAAATAATGGGAGTATATCAGAGCGATTATTAAAACGCCCGTGGTAAAACCCAGTGAAGATAACCGAGTATTAACTGTGAGAAAACTTAAGAGAGGCACTGAAAAAATGGTGAAAGTAATATTGATAGATCTGTGAAAGGCGAAAGAACTGCGTAAATCCTGACCTTAAACAGTCCTGGGCGAGTACCGTATAAGATAAGGACAATGCAACTTATACTAAGATAATGCTGCAGACAAAACCACCGTTAAAACAAGATGGTAGTACCAAGGCAATTCGATAAAGTATTTAGTTAAACACTGTAAAATCCAGCATATGAAATATACGAAAAACAACGAAGACGTCGACGTAGCTTACCTGACATGACATAGTACAGTTGCTCCAAAAAGTAATGGCAGAGTTTCAGATTGCTTCGGTCACTCTGCGGTGCCATACGTTCTATGAAAACAGTGAATAAAAGATAAAAATTCAGTGCCTTCGTCACCTCATATCAAATAAAATATATATTACATTAAGAGTTATGTAAAATGAATAACAGGAGGGAATGATAAATTAGGGGTTAACACTTAGATACGTTTCCTGATTTGAATGAATGTGTAGTTTGTTACTCCGTGCACAGTGCACAGTATAACCCCGTGTTCCTTATTTACTTGCATCCCAGGATTTCAAATACCGATGCAACAGTTTCGAATACCAATTAAGGATAATTCTTGTGACTGCAATGCACTACCCTATTTTCAAATGCTGTGGTGATGATATAGCAACAATAAGGTTGCCACAACACTGAAATTATTCTTAGTAATGATATCCTACCTACGGTAGCAGAAAGACTATCTATCTATCTATCTATTGCCAGACGCCTCAATCCCGTTTGGGGTGGCCACAAACAAATCGCCTCCAAGTCGCCCTGTCCCCCGCCATTTCACTGCCCTGCTCCCAACTCACACCCCCCTCTCTCATATATCTCTCCACCCCATCCCTCCATCTCATCCTCGGCCTCCCCCTCCCTCTTCTCCCCTCCACCTCACTCACATACACTCTTTTCGTCAGTCTTTCATCCTCCATCCTCTCCACATGGCCAAACCACCACAGTGTGTTCCTCATAACGCTTCCTATCACATTCACATCCACACCACAACGTTCCTTTATATCCTCATTCGTCAGCCTGTCTCTCCACGTGACTCCACAGGCTCCTCTTAAATAACTCATTTCCACTGCTCTCACTCTTGACTTGTGTCCTTCCAACAATGTCCAAGCTTCACTTCCGTACGTTAGAGTTGGTATCACAATACTGTCATGTAGTACCGTAACTTTTTCACTTCCATGCTCACTTCCCTGTTTCTTATCACTGCTTTCAAAGAACCAGCAACCTCTCTTCCCTGCTGTACCCTTTCAAGCACTTCACCCTCCAAACCTCCATCCTTACTCATCACACTACCCAAATACTTAAATGTACTCACATTTTCCAATTCCTCACCATCCAACCTCGATGTACATTCACTAACTTCACCTCTCTCAAAGACCATCACTTTACTCTTCCCTACATTCACCTTTAGGTTCCGTTTCTTACACACTCTCTCAAACTCATCCACCAAGCCTTGCAGCTCCCCTTCGTCTTCACTCAACAACACAGTATCATCTGCAAACAACAGTACAGGGAGTTTCCAAACACTATCCTCTCTCACCAGGGCCACTCCAACATCCACTACCCTACCTTGTACCTCTTTTATTACCCCATCCATGTACAGATTGAACAACCATGGAGACATGACACATCCCTGTTTCAACCCAACTTTCAAACAGAAAAATTCACTTAGTTCACCATCCACACGTACTGCAGCCTTCGCACCATCGTACATACTCTTCACAGCATACAACAACTTTCCATCTACTCCATATATTCTTTACACTTTCCACAATCCTTGTCTATCCACCCTGTCATATGCTTTCTCCAAATCCATGAAAGCCGCATACAACTTCTTTCCCTTCTCTAGAAACTTTTCCACTAAAGATCTAAGAATGAATATCTGATCTACACAACCTCTTCCCTTCCTAAAGCCTCCCTGTTCTTCTCCAACTAATTTCTCTGTTCTTTCTCTAACTCTGTCTATAAGTATCCTACCATACACTTTTCGTATTATACTAAGAAGACAAATGCCCCTATGATTACCACACACTTCTTTTTCCCCTTTTCCTTTGTACAAGGGAATAATTATACCTGACTTCCAATCCTCCGGGACTCTACCTTCCTCCCAGGCCAATCTGCACATCTTCCACATCCATTCTACTACTATCTCTCCCCCATGCTTCAGCATTTCACCACACACTCCATTAATTCCTGGGGCTTTCCCCAATTTAACTTTCTTCATTGCTTCCACAACTTCTATCCTACTGATTTCTTCCTGTCTTCTCACCTCCCTCCTTCTCCCAGCCATTCCCCAGCCACTTATGCTCGCATTACTTCCATCCTCTACGTTCAACAATTCCTTAAAGTGTTCTCTCCATCTGCTCACTTTTTCTCCCTTCTCCACTAGTAATCTACCATTTTTATCTTTCACTCCCCTGCTAACTTCACTTCCACCCTGTCTTACTCTTTTCACTTCTCTCCAGAACATTTTCTTACAGTCCCTCAACTTTACACTCAAATTCCTTCTAAATTCCTCATCCACTCTCTTCTTACTCTCTCTTACTAATCATTTCACCTCTCTCTTCCTTTCCACATATAACTCTCTCTTCCGCCTCTCAACTTCTTCCACGCCCCTATTTCTCATCCATTCATTGTATGCTTTCTTCTTTTGTGCCACAGCCTGTTTCACCTCTTCAGTCCACCACGCTGTTCCTTGCACCCCCCTCCGTCTTCTCTTCCTTCCACACACCACATCACATGCTGCACATATTTCTTCTGTAAATATCTTACACATACCTTCCACGTCTCCCATCTGCTCCAATTCATATTTGCCCAATCGCTTCTCCACTTCTCTCTTATACTCTGCCTTTTTCTCATCTCCTTGCAACCTTTCCACTCTCCTTGCAACTACTCCTTCCTCTCGTCTTTCCCTTCTTCTATTCCTCCATCTTACTTGCATCCTAATTCTGGCCACCACCAAGTAGTGGTCAGAAAGTCCACTCCCCCAACCTCTATACACTCTTGCATCTTTTACACATCTTCGCATCCTTTCATCCACACACACATAATCAATCATTGCCTTCCTTTCATTCAGTTCACCACCTACCCTTCTCATCACTCGCCATGTATACCTGTGGATCATTTTATGCCTGAAGAGGGTATTGGCTATCACCAACCCCCTCCCAGCACAAATGTCCACTAACGCACTGTTATTCTCATCTATCTCAGCAGGCACACCCCACTCACCAATTATTCCATCCACCTTCACATTACCAACTTTACCATTCATATCACCAATCAAAAACACTCTCTCATTCCTTCCAAACTTTTCCATGCACACTTCCACATTTGTCCAGAACTCTTCTCTCACTCTTCTAGCACGATCTTGCGTTGGCGCATACACACACACAATCGCCCACATTTGTATTCCAACTTTCAACTTTACCCACACAATCTTTGACTCAACTGATCCATACTGTCTTATGCTCTTCTTCCATCTTTTACTCACAACTATACATACTCCTTCCTTTGCCCTCTCATTCTCACCTACTTCTGCACATATACTCAATCCGTACTCCCATTCTCTCACACTTTTTCTTCTCCATTTTGTTTCAGTTATTCCACATACATCCACTTTCGCACCCTCAAGCACCTGGACAATCTCTCTCTCTTTCACCTCATCATTCGCTCCTCTTACATTCCATGTACTCATTACCAAGTCCTTTGTCCGGTCCTGGGTCGTCATCGTTTGGTCAGTCCTTGTCCGAGGCTTCTTGTTTGTTTTTTTAGTTAGTTGTTTTCCGGGGAGGGGCACTAACCCTCCGCCAACCCTTTTAGTCGCCTTTTACGACAAGCAGGGATACTGGGGGAGTATTCTTGAAAACCTCCCTACCCCCAGGGGGTCTTTTATTCCTATTTTCCCCTCGCTCACAATAATTATAATTAGATCCCCAGTTGAAGCAAAGTTATTTTCAGTTGTAAGGAAAACTGAAGAAATGAATTCCTCGAGCTAGGGAACTAAGACCATATAGCCTCGCTAGGTTACAGGAGAGCGCTACCCCTCCCTGCACGGCAGACCCGGGCGCGGCTCGAACTCACGACCCCCCGGCCCCGAGCTCGATGCTCTACCACTGAGCTACCGTGCCCCCTCAGTTGTAAGGAGGTAGGACAGATTTTTAGCCTTTTCTATTACACCAATCACTTTAGGGGACTAAAAAATGAGTTTATAAACTGTTGCAATGCAAAAGCACACACTTTTTTCTCTATCTTTTAATCTGCCATACTTTTCTTTTTAAATAAAGTGCTATGTCTTCCCTGAAAATTTTTATTTGGAAGTTGAGAAATCAATTATATATTTATGAACCGTTGCGTTTTATTACTCTTGCTAATCGTTTATGCACTGAGGATACTAGGCAATGACATAAGATGGCATTCACCAAGAAGCTCCGACTCTCAGGAAGTTTCGAGGTTCATTTTTTTTATGCTTCATTCCCTGAATCACTGATAGCGCTCTGGCTATCCAGAGAATTTTCTTACTGGAATACTGGGCAAATGCAGTGCAATAACTGCATGACTTTGAGTAAAAGCTGTCTCGTTTCGTGCTTTTTGATCAAAACATTTGCAATAGCCTACCGACTTACGCCGCCTTTCCGCTTTCTGTCGTCGTCCATGGAGACATTGGAAACGGAAATAAATGACCTTTAAGTGTTCGCTAATATGGTAACGGAAATTATTTTATATATAATAATGACTAATTTTAATTGTGTTGAAGCTGTCTTCTCTTCAGTAATGATGCCAGAGCTGAACTTTAGGTTTCTCATCTTCAAATTGTTGCAGCTATAGACAGCTCCTTTGTATGCACGAGGTAGATGGTTATGATCTCTCACCTTTTTATCGTTCCCAAAGAATCCAGAATACATGATATTTTTCTGCTTCGCCCTTGACTCTGTTCGAATATCTCTGAGGGTTTCTCCGATCCAGGAATCCTGCACGAACAACTTTGATTTCAAATCAGAGAGGTTTACTCACCTTCCATCTGGACCCCTCCTGCGTGAATTTCGCCACTTCTTCACTAGTCTTTTGAGCCATGCTTGTGATTATGTCTCTGAGCTCAGAATGCTGTGATATCGATGTCATACACCTACCGCTGAAGCATTTTTCCATTATCTATTTCTCCCGATTCAAGGTCTCCTTATCGACGCAGAGGTAGATGCTGACGTTTAATTTCTTCCAGGCTTGCTTTCTCGCTTTATGAATGATCTCCGTTATAACATTATTAGTGATAAAATTATTTGCATCTACTGCTTTAATGTTGGCCTAATAATGTCTCCACTGCGTCATCGCAGCTCTGCTGATTTAAAAAAAAAAAAAAAAAGTACGGACGATGTTTTAGATTTTTCTCATGAGACCTGATTATATATGCCTGTTCACTACGTATCTGTCATTGCTACTTGGCCTGTTGCGCCTCGAACTTCTCAAAGCAATCAAATCTGACGAGAATTTTGCTGTCGTTCTTCTGTTGCTTTACCGTTTGAGGTCAGGTGGATATAGAAGATATGAAAAATTTTAGAACATTCAGTAACAATACGAATTACATTTTAACTGTCATCGATTTCTTTACCGGCTATGTTGAGGCTATACACAATAAGAAGAGACAGGGATAGAAATTACGATGGGTTTTATGAGATAATTTAGGGAATGAGTTTGTAGAAAATTGAAGAAAGACAAAAGGACAGTATTTTATCAATAAAATGACTTCAGGACCTGGTGGAAAAGTGAAGAATTAATTGGTTTTCAGCCAAGAATAAAACAAAAGACTAAGTTGTAATGCATTTCCACAGAAACCAAAATGCAACGCCAGCCATCACGGAGGTATTGAAATGACACTGCTTGAAGTTCAGATTCTGATTATAGCAAGCGCATCTACGAGATTTTTTTTTCTTTCATCGGAGAACGAGGGGGTGCACTCACAAAGAGGCAGAATGTACAGTTGCGGACATATCAAACAGAAACACCCCGTCTACCAGCGAGGTGGTGTGATGCTCTCCTCATCTTGTAACACTGATTGGTATGGAACTTCACCAGCTTTCGTTCGGTCACTAGGACGAATCGTATGTGGCGATCATTGCCGCTGTGCGCAGTTATTGGTGGCGATATAAGAGCAATATTCCGTCAGAAAATATACCGATGACATTAAGTTTTTCAATGCTGTCACACAATACAACCTCTACATAATGACAGTTATTATGAATGACACGGATTTCATGAGGGGTTTAGTTTCGAGTCATGACCCATGCACCAGTTAATAATTCATCATATGTCATAGTTATCAGCTTCCCCACAGCTATCAATGAACAGAAAATTATCATGACGCCCTTCCTCCCTAACGTGAACCTGACATTGGTAGACCTATGAAATCGAAGCAAGTTCACTACATACAGGAGGTGGCGCCATAGGGGATGGCAGGGTGGGGGTAGGGGACCTGGGAGATAGGAGGAGGGAGGTGGGTGACGAAGGGGGCAATAGTGTTCAAACTGGGGGCTAGAGGAGAGGGACGATGGGGTAGGGGAAGGTGGACTTTGGTAGTCAACAAGAGCTACTGTGGGAGGGTTAGATTACAAGGTGATGACTGGGCCAAATCAGTGTTTCATGGAGAAATGGAATTTTACAGTCAGACCATGGAACATTATGTTGACGTTGCCAAGTGCTGTTTTTGACCGTCATGGTTTGTAACAATTCACGACACACTTTCCACCGGATGGCTAAGTACCGCTGTATTATGAGTATGGTGACAATTTGCTAATGTGCAAATATATTACACGTCCCTACAGCTTGTCAGATGTTACAGATGTTGTCATAGTGATTAGGAAATACTCTTGTAGCCTAATGCGTGGTATCATCTTGGACGACGATTGGTATCGCAAACAGAGTAGGGCCGCAAACAGAGTAGGGATAGGCCTATGTAGATTTTTCCTTTATCACCAGTAAATATGAACAGTGACAATAATGATGGTCCCTATGGTTCTCATTAATGTCTGTATGGCACCAGTGTAAAATAAAGGTGGACTTAACCCAGGTATATGTTACCGTTTTCTGTATGCCGTGTTTGGCTGTTGATTTAAGAGATTGCCAGTGGTTAATAGTTATATTTAGGTTCATATTGGGCAACTGTCGTATGCCGTAAGCATTCCTTCACAAATCCCCGAGCCAACAATGATGGAACAAGGTTGTAATGTGTGCTGTTATCCAGTCTGAGCACGTGCATATTACTTCAACTGTGCCGTAAGTTACAGAAATCGCTTTTATTAAATGCAAACACGCACTTCATCTGCAGTGTGTTTTGTTATCCTAAACAACCGAGTGGCGTTCACACTGTATGAAAAAGATAGGATAAATACAAGGACCACTGCCCTGTTCACGGAGAGCAACTACTGAGCTACACATCTCAGCAATGTCCGAACACGGAGCTTTTGCCCGGGCTAAATAACGGTGTATATTGCAATCCAGGAAAGAAAACAGGTGAACCACCGTGACTGATGTATAAACATGTAGTCCGCGGTTCATGGTGGAGCAGTCATTACGGCCATCTCCCCTCCCCGTTAGTACCCGTCTGAGTGCAAGGAGTTGTCGAGGAGAGGGAAGGGGGGACAGTAAACTGGATATTCAGGTTGTGAATCAGACTGTATAACAGATACACGTCCTTCATACCACAGTTTACTCTGTCATTATAGGGTTAACAGTAATCCGACATAAAGATCATATAATACAGCTGATACGGCATCTCAATACCCACCCTATTAGCCTATCCCAGTATCGCCACCTATGTTCTGGGACCCATTCCATTCCCCCACCCCCTAGTATATCACGTGTTGGTTTACAACGGTGCCATACAGATAATAACGAGAACCATAGGCACGAATCACTACTGTTAACTATATTTATTGTACCGAGAGAGAATTTCTCCCTCCCCCTCCTCGGCTTTCGATATCAGTCGTCATCCACGATGTTACTACGTAATCGCAACAAGTCCCAGTCCCTATGACAACAAGCGTGACGTCAAACAAACATTCTAGGGGTGTTTCATATATTACCATGTGATGACACAGTCGTCACCATACACTAATACTGCAGGCTTTGTGTAATGTGCCACCCCATGGGGATTAGGTCGTCCTTTAGACGATGTAACAAAACATGCTGGTAGACTGCGTAACATGCCAAAGTCTGCATAACGTTTAACAGCCTGACTATCAAATTCCATAATCAACGTTAAACAATAGCTGATTTGGCACCATGTCACCACGTATCATTTATCAATACCATTCTAGTTTCCTGCCACAGTCCACTCTCCCCTACCACATCACATGTCTCCTGTACTGTAGAGCCCACCTCCCACCAGCCAGACCAGTATTGCCTCCTCCTCTCTCCTCCTGTCTCCTAGGGGTCCCATCCTGCCTCCTCCTGTGGCGCCACCTATAGATGTCTACCAGTTTCAGGTTCACGGTCAGGGAGGAGGTGGATCACTGTAATTTTGTTATTATTATGATAGGTACGGGAATGCAGACTATGTTATGATGGCTTATATGCCGGCCGACGGTAAATGTTATATGGCTCGTGATGTTTGTCGGAAGTCAAACTTACGAAACCTGTGTGTTGCATGTGAATAAATTACTAATATGTATAGTGTGAAATTATTTTATTACTATATTCACAAAACGTTATTTTCAGTATATTGTCAGGCGGGACATTGTTTATACAGTATATCACCAATAACTGCGCACAGCGGCAATGATCACTGCGTTCGGTTCGTCCAAGCGACCAAACGAAACCTGGTGAAGTTCCATGCTAATCATTGTTAACAGATGCGGAGAGCATCACACCACCTCGCTGGTGGACGGTATGTGTCTGTTTGATATGTCCGCAACTGTACTTCTGACGCAAACTGTCCGATCATGTAGGCTGTGATTTAAAAAAAAAAAAAAAAGCGGACAAAGAAAATTTCATTTCCTTGGTTTACATTCTGGCCAGTCTTATTCTCATTGACAACTGAATTGTGTGTGGGAATAATTAACAGTTTGTCCAAAAGCTGGCCCATTAAACGAGACATATAATCCCTCAGTATGAATGCACCCTTGATTCAAAGACTCAAAGTGGCCACAGTGTTCGAATCAGTAGAAAGTACAAAGCTTTTCTGAAAGGTTGTTTTCCCAAATTCACGGCCGAAGTGTTTGCGATAGGAGAGGATTGCAGGCTGCAACAAGTAATCCAGTTTGCAGTCAGGACTGGAGGTCGCAACAATTATAACTCCATGTTGCAGAATCAGGATTGCATGTTGCAACAATCAGCATTGTAGGGTGCAACAGAGAGGATTAGTAATATTTCTTCCATAATATATAATGTTCATACTAAAAAATCTGAGAGAAAAAGAAGTTTTAAGCTTCTGAAACCACTATTTGACCAGACTGAGATAATGTTCCCAACCATTGAAGACCCATAGCCTCAGCTCCATGTCATACTAGCATCACAACTTCAGCATTCTGCCATTCCAGCATCACACTCTCAACTCCCTGCCATTTTAGCATCACAGCCTCAACTCCCTGCCATTCTAGTATCACAGTCTCAACTCCTTGCCATTCTAGCATCACAGCCTCAGCATCCTGCCATTCTTACATCACAGCCTCAGTGTACTGCCAATCTAGCATCACAGCATCAGCGTCATGCCATTCTAGCATCCCTCCCTCAACACTCTGCCACTCTAGCATCACAGCCTCAACTCCCTGCCATTCTGGCATCACAGCCTCAGCGTCATGCCATTCTAGCATCACAGCATCAGTGTCCTGCCATTCTTGCATCACAGCCTTAACTCCATGCCATTCCAGCATCAATGCCTCAGCGTCCTGCTGTTCTAGATTTACAGCCTCAGTGATCTGCCATTCTAGGATCACAGCCTCAGTGGCCTGCCATTCTAGGATCACAGCCTTAGTGGCCTGCCATTCAAGGATCACAGCCTTAGTGGCCTGCCATTCAAGCACCTCAGTCAGAACTTCCATCAGTACCTTAACATATACTCTCACCTTAGCGAGAGCAGATTTTAAAGCTGATTTCAGATAGCACAAAAGTACTAGAAAATAATGGGAGTATATCAGAGCCATTAACATAACACCCATGGTATAACCCAGTGACGATAACCGAGTATTTACTGTGAGAAAACTTAACAGAGGCACTGAAAAAGTGATGAAAGTAATATTGATATAAATAGTAAAGGCAAAAGAATTGCGTAAATCCTGACCTTAAACAGTCCTGGGCGAGTACCGTATCAGATAAGGACAATGCAACTTATACTAAGATAATGCTGCAGACAAAACCACCGTTAAAACAATTTGGTAGTACCAAGATAATTAGATAAAGTATTTAGTTAAACACTGTGAAATCCAGCATATAAAATATACGATAAAGAACGAAGACGTCGAAGTAGCTTACCTGACATGACATAGTACAGTTGCTCCAAAAAAGTAATGGTAGAGTTTCAGATTGCTTCGGTCACTCTGCACTGCCATATGTTCAATGAAAACACTGAATATAAGATAAGAATTCAGTGCCTTCGTCAAGTCATATTGAATAAAATATATGTTGCATCACACTAAGAGTTATGTAAAATGAATAACAGGAGGCAATGATATATTAGAGGTTAACACTTGGATACGTTTCCTGATTAGAATGAATGTGTAATGTATTACTCTGCGCACAGTGCACAGTATAACCCCGCGTTCTTTATTTATTTGCATCCCAGGATTTCAAATACCGATGCAGTAGTTTCGAATACCAATTGAAGAAAAATTCTTGTGACTGCAATACACTACCCTGTTTTCAAATGCTGCGGTGATGATATAGCAACAATAAGGTTGCCACAACAATGAAACTATTCTTAGTAATGATATCCTACCTACGGTAGCAGAAAGACCATTCTGCCTTTTATTCCTTCTTTCCCCTCGCTTACAATAATTATAATTAGCCACTTTATCCCCAGTTTGGGGGAGGCGGTGGCTCAATCGGTAGAGAGGTGGCCTGCAGTCCAACCGGACCCAGGTTCAAATCCCTGGTGGGGCAGGAAACAGTTTAAGGATTTGAATTTCATGAAATCAGACTTTACTGATCTACCAGAAGACCCGCCGACATGTCGTAAAAATACCCCCGCTAATACCAATACCGGTACACCAGTCCGGTATGAGACAGCCCTAGCATGTATTCTGTATGGACGGTGGGTGTTAGCGCCGAAGTGGTGACATGGAAAGGGGTCTATTGTATGTAGGAGGACTACTGGGCCCTGAGAGCAGGCTGTGAAGCTTATGCCCAGAGTAGGACACATAAAAAAAATGAAAAAGTTGACGCAAAGTTATTCTCTGTTGTAAGGAGGTATGACAGATTTTACCCTTTTCTCTTACACCAGTCAGTTAAGAAGACTAAGACATGAGTTTATAAACTCTTGATCAGTGCAAAAGCACACAGTTTTTGCTCTATCTTTTAATCTATCATACTTTTCTTTTTCAATAAACTGCAATGTCTTGCCTGAAAATTCTGATTTGGAAGATGTGAAATCAATTATATGTTTATGAACCTTTGCGTTTTCTTACTCTTGCTGATCGTTTATGCACTGAGGATACTAGGCAATGTCACAAGATGGCATTCTCCAAGGAGCTCCGCCTCTCGGCAGGTTTCTGGGTTCATTTATTATATATATATATATATATATATATATATATATATATATATATATATATATATATATATATATATATATATATATATATATATTCCATTCACTGATAGCCCTGTGGCTAAGATTAAATCATCCAGAGAATTTTCTTACTGGAACACTGGCCAAATGCAGTGCAATAACTGCATGTCTTTGAGTAAAAGCTGTCTCATTTCGTGCTTGTTGATCAAAACATTTAGAATAGCCTACCGACTTACGCCGCCTTCCCGCTTTCTGTTGTCGTCCATGGAGACATTGGACACGGAAATAAATGACTCTTAAGTGTTCCCTAATATAGTAAGTGAAATTATTTTATAAATAATAATAGCTAATTTAAATTGTTTGTCCAAGCCATCTTCTCCCCAGGAATGATGACAGAGCTGAACTTTAGGTTTCTCATCTTCAAATTGTTGCTGCTATGGTTAGCTCCTTTGTATGCACGAGGTAGATGGTTATGATCTCTCAACTTTTGATCGTTCCCAAAGAATCCAGAATACATGATATTTTCCTGCTTCCCCCTTGACTCTGTTTGAAGATCTCTGAGGGTTTCTCTGATCCAGGAATCCTGCACTAACAACATTGATCTCAAATCCGAGAGGTTTACTCACCTTCCATATTGACCCCTCCTGCGTGACTTTCGCCACTTCTTCACTAGTCTTCTAAGCCATGCTTGTGATTAAGTCTCTGAGCACAAAATGCTGTGATATCGATGTCATACACCTACCGCTGAAATATTTTTCCATTAAATATTTCTCTCAATTCAGGGTGTCCTTATCGACGCAGAGGTACATGCTGACTTTTAATTTCTTCCAGGCTTGCTTTTTCGCTTTATGGTTGATCTCCGTTATAACATTCTTAGTGATAAAATTATTTGCATCTTCTGCTTTAATGTTAACGTAAGAGTCCCTTTATTGCGTCATCGTAGCTCTTCTGATTGAAAAAAAAAAAAAAAAAAAAAAAAAACGATGTTTTAGCTTTTTCTCATGAGCCCTGAGAATATATGCCTGTACAGCTCCGTTCAGAAGTTCGTACTACACCCAAAGTGGAAGGCACAAGCCTCGGTCCGCTCTTTCTGGACGACATGTTAATACCCCGAACCGCTCGCCACCACAGACAGAGCAGCAAATACCGGAACAGTTTCAGTCACACGACGAATGCGAAATATTAGATGAAACGGATATTTATACAGATATTGGCAAGTATTATTACATATTAATGAAGGAAATACGTGGACATTATGCGGTTGTGATGAAAATATGTATACAAGTAATAAGTTACAATACACAACTAGAGGGAAATGAAGAACTCTGATTTGAATCAATAAGTGATTTGTGAGCTGACTATTCTCCCACTGAAACACACACACACACACACACACACACACACACACACACAAACAAACACAAACACACGCACACACAAACACACACACAAACACAAACTCATAAGAACAACAACAATAACAACAACAGCCACCACCACCACAGTCTCCGCCACTTGCCACCCACCACAACCACCCACCACCATCAACGCCGCCGCCGCCACCCACCAACACCCACAATCCACCACCACCGCCGCCGCCGCGACCACCGTCCACCACCACCGACGCATTAACAAAGCACATAATTATGGAGGAAAAGACATTGCAATAGTTTACTTCATCCGTCCTGTTTGTATGGGACGGCCAAGGAACACATCATATTTATTACGGGTGAGTAATCTTGAAGCCGTGGCTCAGTGGGTTAGAGCGCTCCACTCTGACCGAAGGGTCGGAGGATCGAATCCACCCAAGGGTCATTGGTAGACATCAGTAAGGGCATCCGGTCATAAAATTCTACACGCTCTAGTTCAGAAGTCCTCTACCCAGGGGCAACGCATTAGCCCTTCGGGGATACCTGGCGTAAAACCAAATTATTTATTATTTTTTTTATATAATCTTGCATCTGATAGGAGGTGGATAATATACAAGCATAATTATACGGAAGTTTTCAGACAAAAAATAGACAATTTTATTTTTATTTCTATTTTATAGTCAACAATTATATATATATATATATATATATATATATATATATATATATATATATATATATATATATATATACACGAGTATAATCTGTATTATATCTATATCTGTCTATATTATTTCTATATCTGTCTCTATGCCATATAATTATCTATATCATATCTATATCTTCATCTTTATTATATCTATCTCTCTATCTATCTATCTATAATATATCGTCTGTTGTAACTCTATTATATCTATCTATTGTGTCTTATATCTATCTATCTATCTATCTACAGTATCTATCTATCTATATATCTATATAATATACATACATATCCTTAATATAATGATAACTGTTGCCTAACTTTTCACATCAATATCGGGGCCAGCTTCCCTCTTTCTCAGTCACTGCTTTGCAACCTGTCAGGCATGGAGCTTACAAGGCCACGGATGAAGTGTTTGCACCGGCAAAGTTCCTGCTGGGCGTTTACGTGGCCGAGGATATCATTGCTTGTTCTCTCGTCTCCTGGCTGCCAGGTATTAATCATGTCAGCCCAAACATGTTTGTTACATTTAGATTGGCCCCTTTGGCGGGCCAGTCTGAGAGGTGAAGTATGTCTTGTCTCTGAAACCACTGCCGTACTACACGTGCGGTGTGGATGGGGCACCGGTCATGCATGGAAATTACAGGTCCATCTTGGAACGGGAAACCCTTTGCACGTAAAGATGGCAGGGAACGTTCCTTCAGGATATGGACTCACTGGTCAGCAGTAAAACGCCCCTCGATGCTGAACATGTCACCCAGGCCATGTAGAGTCAGGTATCCCCAGATGTTACAGGTAACGTGACCCGTTCGTGCCTCCTCACAAATGTCGACCCTCTCGCATCTGCATGCGAAATATATATTTACTTTTTTTTTGTATTGTTGCAGCCATTAGACAGAATACTAGTTGATGACATGACCCCCTAACCTTATATTATTTAGAACTGATCACAGTTTTTCTCGGCACTAATGTCTTTATACAAAGAAAATAGAGGCAAAGAGTAGAAGGAATCATGTCTTTTTCCAGGATAATAAGAACAGAATAAGACCAAAACAATGGATCCTGATTATTTTAGATGCCTGGTCATATTGCCTTTAAAAGACTGGAAATCAAGGACGGAGGGGTATGCAGACTGCGGAAGACAGTTTCATAATTGACCTATTCCATAGGTGAAAGTCTGAATATCGGTTAATTATTGTAACAGCGAGGCGAACAGAAAACAGATGACTGCAACGAAGACGAAGCCTTGAGGGGGGGAGGGAATAACAGTACGGAATTTTATCACTAATAAAAATGGTAATATCATATACCTGGTGTTGTTTCTTCTCCAGCAGTGAACCCTACCATGCGAGGTGGAGGAGAAACACTTCTCATCCATGAAGATGACTCGTGACCAAAAGTCTAGATTCTTCTGAAAGTAGCATTGAGCAAAGGCTAACTTCCCCTCTCTGTGTTGTTGTATCAGGCTTTCCATCATTGCTGGAATTCTATAGTGTATACCAGCGTCATGCAGCCTTTGCCTGACAGTCAGCGCGGACACATCTCACTGAAGACTGTCCCTTATGGCCACCGCGATCGTAAGAGGTGTTGCCTCTGCTGCTGCGACAATAGCAGTATCTCCAGCCTGAGTGGTTCTTCGAGGGGCTCCCGTCCTTTCTAACATGAAAGTATTCGCTATTAGTAAATATGGCACTAATAATAATCAACGCCGAAAGTCTAGTTTGGGAAAATATTACGAGTATGTATACTTGTGCTGAAATATATTGCATGATATGAAAATATTGTTACAAGGGCAACAGTTGTACTAAACAAACTGCTGCATATAAAGATAGTGGCGTAGCCAGACTAAATGCAGCTCAAGGCCGGATATCCTAGTTTCACTGCATCACTGCACGGGACAGCCCTGCAGAGGTGATTGCTTGACCGTGGTTCAAGGCTCTGCGCTGGCCAGACAGACCAGGGTTACACAACAATAACAACAACAGCTACATCAAGAGATGGGAATTGAAGTCTCGTTCTTAAAATGACTAGGACTGATTTGTATGTGACCGTCATAAATCAAAACCCTGTCAGTTCCATCCAAAGAAACGTAAACACAAATATCCATTTCATTGAGATGCCTGGATGCACAGCGTTCGAAATAATGTGGCACTATGCATTGGAAAAAGACATCCTAAGACATTTCAACAATTAACTAGTCATATACAAGAAAGGCAGATTACTAGTTAACAGATGCATCACAGAGCGGGTGAGAGGATGGGGCAAGGCTAGTGCCTCGTTTCAATCGTAATACGGGAGAGAAACAAGCAGAGAATTCAGAGGAACAGTGGTGTGTGTGTGTGTGTGTGTGTGTGTGTGTGTGTGTGTGTGTGTGTGTGTGTGTGTGTGTGTGTGTGTTCTTACCTAATTGTTCTTACCTAATTGTATCTTTACAGGATTGAGTCAATCTCGTACTGTCCCGTGTCTTAAACCATATTTATCGTACATATCCTTAAATTTGTGAATTGTTTTGGCACACACTATTTCATTCGGTAGTGCATTCCATTGATCAATTGCTCTGTTTGGGAAACTGAATTTCCTTATATACGTCTTTATCACCTCTCTTCTTATGTAATTTTTTGCAGTGTCCTCTTGCTGATGCTTCTCCATATGTTAAGTAATCATTTATACCTATTTTCTCCTTTCCTGATATGCATTTATATAGCATTATCATGTCACCTCTTTTCCTTCTCTCCTGTAGTGTTGGTAGATTCAGTTTATTTAGACTTTCTTCGTAGCTTAGGTCCCTTAAGCTTGGTATCCATCTTGTAGAGGCCCTTTGAACTTTTTCAATCTTGTCTATGTGCTTTTTGAGATGAGGACTCCAGTCTACTGATGCATATTCCAGGGTTGGTCTAATGAATGATGTTATTATCCTTCTTAGCATGTCTTCATTTATGTATGTGAATGCTGTTCTCATGTTTGCAAGCAGTGTATACATGTTCTGTACCTTCTCGCTGTTGTGGTCAGCCGGAGATAGTCTGTTATTGATAATCACACCTAGGTCTTTCTCTCTTTCTGATGTGTATAGGGTTTTATTTCCTAACTTATAATCCCAATCAGGTCTTTTTCCACTTTTACCAAACTTGATTACATGACACTTGTCCACATTGAATTCCATTTGCCATGTACTACTCCATTCATGAAGTTTATTTAATTCTTCTTGTAGCTCTTTACAAGAGTCTATGTTATTAATTCTCCTTTGTATTTTTGCATCATCTGCAAACATATTCAGATAACTCTCATTTCCAGTGTTACTGTTTATATCATTTATATACACTAAAAACATGATTGGTGCCAGCACTGAACCCTGTGGTACTCCACTAGTCACTTCTTTCCATGATGAGTAGTTTCCTCTTAGTACTGTCCTCATTTCTCTTTTTATGAGAAAGTCTTGCATCCAACAAAACAGTTTGCCTCGAATTCCTCCTTGATGGTACAGTTTCCATAAAAGTCTTTGGTGTGGTACTGTGTCAAAAGCTTTCTTGAAATCTAAATAGATACTGTCCACCCATCCTTCCCTTTCCTGTATTGTGTTTGTTACTCTGTCATAGTAGCTCAACAGATTAGTAACACATGATTTTCCTTTTCTGAAACCAAACTGTCTTTCTGTTATCATACTGTGTTCTTCTAGATGATTAACCCAAGCTTTTCTTATAAGTTTTTCTAATACCTTGCTTACAACACTGGTCAGTGATACTGGTCGGTAGTTGAGTGGATTTTGTCTATTTCCTTTCTTGAATAAGGGGACAATATTTGCTTTTTTCCAAATATCAGGTAGTTTACCTTGACTCAAGGATTTCTTGAAAATTAAAAATAATGGTTTTCTTAACTCCTTTGCACATTCTCGTAATACCCAACATGAAATTTCATCAGGACCACTTGCTTTTCCTCTGTCTAATCTACTTAACTCCTCCTGTATTACTTTTTCTGCTATTTGTATATCTGGTAGTATGTGTGGACATGCGTGTTCCACATAGTCCCTCTCAAAATTTTTTTCTTCTGTAAAAACTAATTGGAAATTCTTATTTAGTGCTTCACAAATATCTTTCTCTTGTGTATAAGTGATTCTCTCGTCCGTAATGGATTGTATTATATCTTTTACTTTAGTTTTGCTTCTGATATAGCTGTAAAACAGCTTTGGTTGATCACTACTTTTATGTATTATATCCTCCTCAAACTGTTTTTGGGCTTCCCTCCTTATTCTTGTATAGTCGTTTCTTGCCTGTTTGTAATTATTATACGCCCTTTCACTATTGTGTCTTCTGTGTCTATTCCACAACAAATCTCTTCTTTCTTTTGATTTTTTACATTCTGTGTTGAACCATTTCTGTATTTTGTTACATGCTTCTTTGTGCTGTGGGATGTACTTCTGGACTCCTATTTCATAAAATTCACAAAATTTTTTATATACAGCATTTAAATCTTGTCCTCTAAGCTCATTTTCCCAATCAACTTCTAAGAAATACTTCTTTAGGTCTTGATAATTTCCCTTTTTATAGTTTAGGCTCTTTTTGTAACTATCATTGCTGTTTACTATGTCATATGCTATCCTGAAGTTATAATTTAGTACTGCATGATCGCTTTTGCCGAGTGGAGGGTGATACATTAAACTGTCAATATCATTTTCTTGCCTTGTAAATATTAGATCTAGCACTGAAGGTACATCAAGTCCTCTTTTTCTGGTGGTTTCCCTCACATGTTGCATTAAGAAAAACTCTTATACGAGATCCAGGAGCTTTTGGTCCCAACAGCTTTCTTGGCTATTTATATCTAGAGTATTCCAATTTATATTTGTATTGAAGTCCCCAGTTAGTATAATTCTTTCCGATTTCTCTTCCATTTTATGTAGCAATGATCTTACACTCTGAATTGTACTCTCTGCCAGGTCCTCATATTCGTCTCTTTCCCATGTGTTTGATCTGGGTGGCATGTACAAATTGGCTACAGTTACTTTACCTTCAGATGTGTCGATCTCTACTGCAATCAGTTCTACTTGTGATGGTATATCTAGTTTTATTTCCTTGACTTTTAGATTTTTCTTAGTTAATATTATAATTCCTCCTCCTTTTTTTAAATATCTGTCTCTTCTCCATATATTGTATTCCTCTAAATTTAGTATGTCATTTGATATCCTTGGTATAAATTTTGTTTCAGTTAGGCATATTATTTGTGGTTCATTTTCTCTGACATAATCATTTATCTCTAATAATTTAGATACCATTCCATCCATATTTGAGTACATCAACTTTATCATCTTGTTTATATACTTGTCATGACATGGTTCTACTACCTTCCTCCTTTTTCTTCCATCCTGTTTGTGTACCACCTTCGTACCTGCAATCCTATTACTTTGTAAAAAAATTTCTTCTCCTCTTCTGATCTTCCCTCATTTTTTGTTTTTGCTTCCTCCCTTTTCTCTTTCAGTAATTCCAGTTCCTCTTGTGTAAGGCATCTTTTTATCCATACATTTTTGAACTCCACTTTTTCCTTAAGATTCTTTGCATTTTTTAGTATTTCTTCCACAGTGTTTACACTCTGGAAAGTCACCTTTAGAGGTCTTGTCTTGCTTTTCTCGTATTTCCCTAACCTTTTGTGTTCCTCTATGTCTTTACTACAGATTTCCTCTGATACTTCTTTCAGTAAGCTCATTACATTTGCCATCTCCTTTTTGTCTCTTGTGATCTTGTTTTTAACTTCTTCCTCTTCTATACCAGTGATTACTATTGACTTGTTTATCTCTAGTGAATCTCTGACTAACTTTGAATTGTTTTGGATTATTCTTTTCACCTCCTTTTTAATGCTTTTTTCCTCCACCCTTGTTTCTAAGTCTTTCTTTACTTTCACATTTCAGCATACGTGGTTTCTACATCATTTTTGTAAATTTGCACAGCTTCATTCACTTGTGTTATCTTCTCCTCAATATCACTGCTCTGGTCAATAAGACTGCTAACTTGCCTAATTGTCTCTGTGTCATTTTTGAACTCTTCCATAACACTCTCGTGATTGACTACTGTACTTGCCATTTCACTCATTTTCTTCCTAAGTGTGCTCAATTCCACTGTTAGTTCACTGATGGTTGTGTCTTTCTTATTGGCCTCCCTTCCTAGTTTTTCTATTTATTCCTTTTTCAAATGCATCTGCTTCTTTATTTCATCAATTTCATTTTTGAAAGCCATTTCTAGTTTGTTTACACGTTCAACCAGTCTATTGTGGGTCTCTACTTCAACCAGTTCTTGGTAGAAATCATCATTTTGCTTTTTACCTTTATCCCTTTTCTTTTCCAAATTTGTTTTACTGAAGTATGTATCCATTTTGCAATACTTAAAGTGCAAAGCATGTACTTACAATCTCCGTGTTGTTGTAGTCTAAACCAACCTCAGAGATGACTCAGCGTATTCTTTCGTCTTGGTTCTATTTCCTGTTTGTACAAGTCTTGTTTAAACTTATTATTTTTTTCCTTTTAATAATGAACAGTCATTTAGTATAACCTGGTACTGAGCTTGACTCATACAAAGATACTATTTAGGTAATGCCACTGGCCATGATGATTTGGTATGGAGCGCCGGTGTCACACGTCCGCCTAGATTGAATCCCTGTGTGTGTGTGTGTGTGTGTGTGTGTGTGTGTGTGTAGGATATATATATAGAGAGAGAGAGACAGGGATGGCCCGAGGAGTATGTGATTGGGGGGAGGGTAAGGACAATTTTGACCAATTTGATCCGTTTGGCGTTACGGTTTGACCAACTAAATAGATGAAAACAAACCAAATTTATGAGAAAGTAATCTTTATTGTAAAAGACTTACTGTATTTCCTGGAAAATTACTGGTGATAAATTTAAACAAACTTTCATTCTGGATTTCTGGTGCTTATAGACACAACTTAATTCAAAATTGCACTACTGTTCACTGATTTTCAGTCATACAGTGAGAGATACAAGATGCTTAAACTGACTACTTAAAAACAAAATAACATATACATACACAAATCACACTTGGTAAGTCAAATAAGGAAAAAAGGTGAAAAACGAATGTTGAGTCAACTTGAAGTGAATGTGGATAATGGATTATTAAGGATTCAGCAGTAACAACCTGTATATACAGATTGTGTAATGATAATGGCTTTTAGAATTTTATTCATGTTTTCATGAGTTTCCACCAATTTGCAGTTTTTTTTGAAGATCCAACTGATCAGTTAGGTCACTTTCACAAGCTAGGACCATCAGATAATGTTACGTTATTTCTTGGGATCGGTTTCGCAAATAGGCCTATGATTTTAAAAGCTTAAGCCTGCTAAATGACTTCTCGATTTTTGACCAACTCAGTAATTCTTTGACCAACTCAGAACACACACTGGGGGGGGGGGACTGCCCTCTCCCGGTCGGGCCATCCCTGGAGAGAAAGAGAGAGAGAGAGAGAGACCGAAGGGAGTCAGCAGAGTTAAGGAGACGAACAAAGCCTAAAGAATAAGTACAGTATGCATCAAAATCATTATTATAGATCACTTTCATCAAGATGCAAAATTATTTCCAAAGATCATATCAATACGTGAGACAGTTAATTGCTGTAGCTCAGTACCCATCTCACCCTTGCAATTTCATGTTGCATCACCGCCATCCAAAAATAAACAAACGAACAACTGCCCAACACTACACAGAGTATCTCGGCAACATACCCCCTTCTCCACCCAATAATACAAATCACAGATCACCCAACACTACAAATCACAGACATACAGTGCATAAACACAGCCATTGCCCACCACAGCCATCCAAACCCATCAGTCAAACAGCATCCTTCGTGAACCACCACAAGATATACACTCTTCATCAACCCTACCCAGAAAGACACGAACACACCTATACTCATTTTTCTTTTAATTTAGGCGAAGATGCACTTGACAGGTTGGTGATGACTGGCTGAATGCAACATGTCCGAATAACATCCTCGTATTTTAAATAATTACCAGGTAATGTCACACTACTTGGTAATTATTTGAAATACACCTATGTTACTCGGACATGTCGCATTCAGCCAGTCATCATCAACCTGTCAAGTGCATCTTCGTCTTAAAAAAAAAAAAAAAAAAAAAAACAGTATAGTCAGACTGCGATGTGGTCACCATTGTTCCCTACTACGGTTCCGACACAAAATACAACTCACAAACAAGTTACTTTGCCCACATTGCAAGGCAACCCCCCACACCACAACACATTCATTCACCACATGCACATCACTATTGCAACGCAGTCTTTAAATATAACCTCAACCAAAGACTTTTGGACACGACTGGTAGAAGCTTCTGATTTCCATTGGGATCGCAACGAGATGAACCTGGGGTTGCAACAACAACTACAACATCCAAACCTCCGCCGACTTTCAAACTCGACTTTACTTTTTCACCACCTTATCAAGATCCATTCTCTCTTCATGACCACACCAACTGTATATCATTATATGTTATCAATAAGCCTCCTCACACCAACAATTTTCCAGTTCCTATTATTCTCCATTCTCTCTTCATGACCACACCAACTGTTTATGTTATCAATAAAGCTCCTCACACCATCAGTTTCTTTGTTCCTGTTATTCATTATTTTACACACGCCACACACATTCCAAAACTGTCCCATTTCCAGTGCCATGACTCCATAATTTTCGTCCGTATGCCATACAAAGAGTTTCAAGTGATTACACACTCACACCCACACCCAAACACACCCATAGCCAGACACACTCACACCCAGACACAAACACATACATACACATACACACCTATACCCACACCCACAAACCCACACCCACACACCCACACCCACACACCCACACCCATACCCACACCCCCACAACTCACCCATACCCCCACACTCACAGGCCTACACCCCCACACCATTATACTCCCCCACTCCCACATCCCCCCACCCCCACACACTGTGTGGACAGTGCATCACTGAACCGAAGTCTGATATTTTGTGAAAGATCAAGACAAGGTTCAGCAAACATTGGCTGGGAAAGTATCACTGAACATTATTCAGTATATTGCATGTAAACCACGGCTTTACTAGGCTTAATGAATATTCGGATGTGAGGTGTGTGAACGTGAGAAAAGCAACAGAAGAGGCGAAGTGAACATCGGCCACCGTGCGTGGCTCCGCCCGCTGGCTCTGGCAGCCACTAATAATTGTGGATGTAGTGTAGGGGATATTTGGCCATGAAAATAATGCATAATAATTACTATTTTTACACCTGTTGCATATGCTTTACATTAATCACCCACACCACGTCAAAAAGTAAAATGGGAACGTTGACTATAATACTCAGGATGTAATTTGCCACTCACCCAAAAACTGATGCTCGAGAAGGTTGCAACCCCGCTCCCACCCCTTTTACTACGCCAGTCCACTGTATAAAGCTGTTTTCACTGACATCTTCCACAGGGGCCGAAAACTAGTTTTAGTTTCTATTAGCACTGGAATATAACGGGGAGCTATTGTTCACAATTATTCATTATTAGCATAACATTACAGTAATACAAAAGACATGACTTACGTTGGTCCTGAAGGCTGGCACTCTCCTCCCATCTCTTCATCCACTTCATCACAGTTTTTGTAGTGAGGTCAAGTTGATGCGCTGTTGCCCTGATGGAAAAGCCATCATCACGTAGCGCGAAAAATTTGACCTCTGAGCATTAATTTCTCGTCTCGCCGATTTATGTCAACTTGGTGGGGCACGTGATGGTGCTGATTTCACCTTTGAGCAGAGGATAGCCAAAACACTTCGGTGGAACCCCCCCTCCCACACCCCACAGAGAGAGAGAGAGAGAGAGAGAGAGAGAGACGGTTACGTAGAGGAAACATCATGTTAGCTACTTCATCTTAAAACATATGATTTCCATTATTCCTTAGACTCCACCAATCGTCTTCATCTACTTGTGAGTATGAACATGAATTTTAGCAGTTCAGATACTTCGCAAATGTTTGAATATCTTGGCTGCATACACATTATTTTTGGCTGCTTAGATTTTCCTTGAAACGGTAGAACTGTTCATAAATACTGAGCTAAGATGGTTAGTCGAAGAACTGCCCGTGTCTGGGGATTAAGACATGCGATAACTCACTAACTCACATAGTCATATTGATTCATAGCCGAGCTTCTAATATTCTGTTATGTGCTTTTCTGCTGTTATTTTATTATTTCTTTTAAGCCGGGCGAATATAAACATACTTTCATCATTTAATCAGCAGTAAGAGTGACTGATATATGTGAGTATGAAAATAAAATTCTCATTTCATTTAACAGTCGGTGAGCGAATGACACTACTTTGATACTAGCCAAAGTCTGGTTGCTCGTGGGGGGTCCGAAGCTGTAACCTGTCGTCCGGGAAGGAGGGGCAGAGACTAGCACCTTCCAAGCTGGGTGTAGTACGAACTTCTGAACGGAGCTGTACACTGCGTATCTGATATTGCTAGTTGGCCTGTTGCGCCTCGAAGTTCTCAAAGCAATCAAATCTGAGGAGAATCTTGCAGCCGTTCTTCTGTTGCTTTACCATTTGAGGTCAGGTGGATATGGTACATATGAAAAAATTTAAAACATTCGGTAACAAAACAAATTACATTATAACTCTCATCGATTTCATTAGCGGCTATGTTGAGGCTATACACAATAAAAAGCGACAGGGATAGAAATTACGAAAAGTTTCATAAGATAATTTAGGGAATGAGTTTTGTAGAAAACTGAAGAAAGATAAAATGACAATATTTACCATTAAGACGACTTCAGGACCTTGTGGAAAAGTGAAGAATTCATTGGTTTTCAGCCAAGTATAAAACAAAAAGCCAAGTTGTAATGCATTTCCACAGAAACTGAAAATGAAACGCCAGCTATCACCGAGGTATTTAAATGACACTGCCTGAAGTTCGGATACTGACGACAGCAAGCGGATCTAAGAGATTTTTTTTTCTCCATCTGAGAAGGAGGGGTTGCACTCACAGAGAGGCCAGAATATACTTCTTATGACGCAAACTGTCCGATCATGTAGGCTGAGATAAAAAAAAAATGGACAAAGAAAATTTCATTTCATTGGTTTACATTCTGGCCAACCTTATTGTCATTGCCAACTGAACTGTGTGTGGGAATAATTAACAGTTTGTCCAAAAGCTGGCCCATTAAACGAGACATATAATCCCTCAGTATGAATGCACCCTTGATTCAAAGACTCAAAGTGGCCACAGTGTTCGAATCAGTAGAAAGTACAAAGCTTTTCTGAAAGGTTGTTTTCCCAATTTCACGGCCGAAGTGTTTGCGATAGGAGAGGATTGCAGGCTGCAACAAGTAATCCAGTTTGCAGTCAGGACTGGAGATATTGTTATAGCTCCATGTTGCAGAATCAGGATTGCATGTTCCAATAATCAGCATTGTAGGGTACAACAGATAGGATTAGTGATATTTCTTCCATAATATATTCATACTAAAAATCCTGAGAGAAGTAGAAGTTTAAGCTTCTGAAACCACTTAATGACCAGACTGAGAAAATATTCCCAACCACTGAAGACCCACAGCCTCAACTTCCTGTCATACTAGCATCACAGAATCAACATCTTGCCATTCTAGCATCACAACCTCAACGTCTTGCCATTATACCATTGCAGCCTCAGCATCCTGCATTCTAGCATCACAGCCTCAGTGTACTGCCATTCTAGCATCACAGCCTCAACTCTCTGCCACTCTTCCATCACATCCTCAACTCCCTGCCATTCTGGCATCACAGCCTCAGCGTCATGCCATTGTAGCATCACATAAGTGTCCTGCCATTTTTGCATGACAGCCTTAACTCCCTGACATTCTAGCATCCCTGCCTCAGAGTCCTGCTATTCTAGCATCACAGCCTCAGTGTGCTGCCATTCTAGGATCACAGCCTCAGTATCCTGCCATTCAAGCACCTCAGTCAGAACTTCCATCAGTACCTTAACATATATTCTCACCTTAGCGAGAGCAGATTTTAAAGCTGATTTCAGATAGCACAAAAGTACTAGAAAATAATGGAAGTATATCAGAACGATTATTATAACGCCTAAGATGTAAAACCCAGTGAGGATAACCGAGTATTTCGAAAACTTAACAGAGGCACTGAAAAAGTGATGAAAGTAATATTGATATAACTAATAAAGGCGAAAGAATTGCTTAAATCCTAACCTTAAACAGTCCTGGGAGAGTACCGTATCAGTTTTTTTTTTTTTCTGGCCTATCTACCATTGGGGCCAAAGCCCCTAGTCATTAAGGCCATACACACACACACACACACACATATATATATATATATATATATATATATATATATATATATATATATATATATATATATATATATATATATATACATAAATTCATACACATACACACTTCCTTGCATATATACAGACACACTTTCATGCACACGTATTGTATATATATATATATACATATATATATATATATATATATATATATATATATATATATATATATATATATATATATAGATATATATAATCTTTATTTTATTTTTTTTTATTTTTTTTTTTGACCTTACATTATTCATAAACATTAATACCTAATTTAAAGACCCTAAAACTAATCACCTAACAGACAAATCACTAACCTATACTAAATCCTACAGAGACAAATAGCTAGACCTATACTAATGGTAAAAATACCTCGACTAACAGAACATCATCGACTGCAGATATGTAATGACTTTCTATACATACCTGCACTCATCACCTGGTGACTATCGGTCGAGGCAGAACCTAATATAGGGAACATCAATATATGAAAGGGAACCAGACGAGTCACGAACATTTCCATATACGTCAGCTGTCGGCCCTAATTAGGACAACTTAATCAAGATGGTATAATATATTTACCTAAAATGTACAAAAAGTGAAGAACCTCGCCCAACAGACCACCATCGACTGCAAGTGCCCAATACATTTCTATATTGCACACTTGCACTCATCAGCTGGTGACTGTCAGCCGTGGAACGGGGTTGAATGTAGGGGACATCAATATTAGAAATAGATCAGTGGGAGGAGGAACTATTTCAAATATGTCAACTGTTAACCCTAATTAATAGTATAATATTTACATATATACAGTCGATAAAAGCCATAACCATATAGTAAAAAAGTCACATCACTCTGATCAGTCCGGTCTCTCTCAAGAAAGCCATCAGTCATAACAGTGTCCTCATCACCCAGGATAGTGGAAAGGGTGAAGGGGACGTCTGCTGCGCCGCAGTAATTTATAAGTGAAGCGCGTTCACGAATAAATCGCCGGCAGCGCAGGATGATATGACTGATAGATAACACCGCATCACAGATGTCACAGTGCGGTGGGAATCGTTTTTCCATATAAGGTTTCATGTGGGTAAACATGGTGGCATTAAGCCGTAATCGCGCCAACACTTTTTCTTCCAGGCGACTGGAACGGTTGGCAGTGTCCCAGTCGCCCAGGTACGGCTTACACGTTCGAATATTTAGTCTGGTCCACTGACCTTGCCACAGAAGATTGATTGATTCCTTTCCGAGAGAGAGACTCGACCATAGATCACGAGGAACGTCCCAAGTCTCCTCGAGCTCTACAGCCGACTTTGCAAGTAAGTCAGCCTGCTCATTGCTGTAGATGCGACAATGACCAGGCACCCAGATCAGCGTGAATGACTTGTTGCATGAATGCAACTTATTAACGATGCGGCCCTGGATCTCGTGAGAGTCCGTAGTACAAGACGCAATTGCCTGAAGGGCTGATTTTGAATCTGAAAATATGACAAATGAGTCATGCCTAGAATTGAGAGCATAGTCTGTGGCTTTGTCAATAGCAAAAAGTTCGGAGGTAAACACAGAAGTATGAGTCGGCAACCGATACCTGAGGGCAAATTCGGTCTGCCATACACTTGCACCCACACATTCACTCGACTTGGAACCGTCGGTGTACAAGTGGTGGGACCCCAAGTGATGCACGATGATGTTACGAAACAAGTGGTGGACCTCCGCCTCCGGCGCCTTGGCCTTTGGTGCTGGGAGCCATGATACATCAATGGTAAAGCCGGGTGGCTCCCAAGGCGCTATATTTTTTAGCACCAACTTGTCACAGTCTCTGAGGTCCACACCAAGCTCCTGAGTCAGTAAGTGGAGGTGAACGGTAAGTGGCCGACGCATCCCCCGCAGAAGACGGTGATATTGACGCAGGGGGATACAGGCCACATCGCCGATATTACTTTTCCTAAATGTTCGTAGTCCATAGGACCAAGCCAGGTGGTCATGGCGAATACGGAGGGGAGGCACATTCGCCTCCACTTCCATACGAGCTACACGGGTACACCGGACGGCTCTAAGACACATTCACAAACATTTATTCCGCAACACATCCAATCCTTTCAGCGTGGCATCGGACGCCGAGCCATACACCTGTGCGCCATAGTCTAGCTTTCATCGAATAAGGGACTTATATACCATTAATAAAGATTTTCTGTCGGTACCCCATGTAGTACTCGCAAGGTACTTGAGGACATTTAAAGGTTTATCACAACGAGCAAGCAAATTATTAACATGAATTTTGAAGTTCACACGACGATCAAAATGTATTCCCAAAAAATAGAATTTTGAAAAAGTACCGCCTGATTATCCAAAGTTAGGCGCAAATTAGGTACGTTACTATTAGTGAAGACTACAGCTGCACACTTAGGGACGGAAAACTTAAATCCCCACTGCAAGGCCCATTGGTGGACGGAATCAAGGGCTGCTTGAATCCGCCCAGCTGAAAATTGTGCATTATGGGAAGAGTGCCATATTGCACAATCGTCAGTGTAGAGCGAGTATTTAAGATTCCTTGGGATGGGAGCTGATGACAGAATATCATTGATCATAATGCTAAATAAGGTGGAACTAAGAACACTTCCCTGCGGCACCCCGTTTTCCTGGATAAATATATCCGATGTCATGTTACGGGGCAATTTGACAGAGAAAGTTCCGTCTCTTGAGAAATTTGAAATAAAAATAGGCAAATTTCCTCTTAAACCATAAGCATAGAGCTTCATTAGTATACCATGTCGCCATGTCATGTACTGTATCAGATAAGGACAATGCAACTTATACTAAGATAATGCTGCAGACAAAACCACCGTTAAAACAATTTGGTAGTACCAAGATAATTAGATGAAGTATTTAGTTAAACGCTGTGAAGTCCAGCATATGAAATATACGAAAAACAACGAAAACGTCGAAGTAGCTTACCTGACATGACATAGTACAGTCACTTCAAAAGGAAATGGTAGAGGTTCAGATTGCTTCGGTCACTCTGCACTGCCCTTTTAGTGAAAACAGCGAATGTAAGATAAAAATTCATTGCCTTCGTCACGTCACATGAAATAATATATATGTTACATCACACTACGAGTTATGTAAAATGAATAGCAGGAGGCACTGATATATTAGAAGTTAACACTTGGATACGTTTCCTGATTTGAATGAATGTCTAATGTGTTACTCCGTGCACAGTGCACAGCATAACCCTGTGTTCCTTATTTATTTGCATCCCAGGATTTCAAATACCGATGCAGTAGTTTCGAATACCAATTAAGGAAAATTCTTGTGACTGCAATACACTACTCTGTTTTCAAATGCTGTGATGATGGTATAGCAACAATATTGTTGCCACAACAACGAAAATATTCTTTGATATCCTACCTGTGGTAGCAGCAAGACCATTTTGCCTTTTATTCCTCCTTTCCCCTTGCTTAAAATGATTATAATTAGCCACTTTATCCCCAGATGACGCAGTTATTATCAGCTGTAAGGAAGTATGACAGATTTTACCCTTTTCTCTAACACCAGTCAGTTAAGAGGACTAAGACAAGTTTATAAACTCTTGCAATGCAAAAGCACACACTTTTTCCTCTATCTTTTTATCTGTCATACTTTTCTTTTTAAATAAACTGCAGTGTCCTGCCTGAAAATTCTGGTTTGGATGTTGTGAAATCAATAATATGTATATGAACCTTTGCGTTTTAGTACTCTTGCTAATTGTTTATGCACTGAGGATACTAGGCAATGTCACAAGATGGCATTCTCCAAGGAGCTCCGACTCTCGGCAAATTTTGAGATTCTTTTATTTTGTATATATATATATATATATATATATATATATATATATATATATATATATATCATGAGCTGTTTGAGTATCCACTGCAGGACCGGCCTATCCCGACCGAAGTAGGGACGATACAGCCTATGAAAATCTACCAAGTGGCTTAGGCTGTCTAGTTGAGATTGTATGTAGGGTAAGAAGAGCTTGTGTGTTTGTAGTGTTGGAGTGGCTTTGGATGTGTGTGTGAACCAAGTGTAATCGGCCCGCGCAAGCGGACTGGGTGCAAACATACTTTACACTATGCGACACTGGCTCAACCACAGCACCACTGGTGTCCGCCAAAGCAGTACATGGCCGGGAGAAGGCTTCCAAAGTTTATTACCCAGGCGGGGCGCGAACCCTCGCTCTCCAGTGTACAAAAACACACACTTTACCACAGAGGCTCATATATATATATATATATATATATATATATATATATATATATATATATATATATATATATATATATATATATATATATTTCATTCACTGATAGCCTTGTGGCTAATAATTCATATTTCATTCACTGATAGCCCTGTGGCTAATATTAAATCATCCAGAGAATTTTCCTAACGCAATACTGGACAAATGCAGTGCAATAACTGCATGTCTTTGAGTAAAAGCTGTCTTGTTTTGTGCTTGTTGATCAAAACATTTACAATAGCCTACCGACTTACGCCGCCTTCCCGCTCTCTGCTGTCCATGGAGACATTAGAAACGAAAATAAATGACTTTTAAGTATTCTCTAATATTGTAACTGAAATTATTTTATAAATAATAACTACTAATTTCAGTTGTTTGTTCAAGCTATCTTCTTTTCCGGAATGATGACCAGTGGCGTACCAAGGGGGGGGGGGGCCGGCGGCCATGGCCCCCTTTTGTATATATATATATATATATATATATATATATATATATATATATATATAGCCCAACGCCCTAATCCCGCAAAGGGTGGCCGCAGACAAAACGCCTCCAAGTCACTCTGTCACCCACCATTTGACTCCCCTCCCCCCAACTCACCCCCCCCTCCCTCATATACCTCTCAACTCCATCCCTCCACCTCATGCTCGGTCTACCCCTCCCTCTCCCTCCCTCCACCTCACCTACATACACCCTCATAGTCAGTCTTTCATTCTCCATTCTCTCCACATGTCCAAACCACCTCAGTGTATTTCTCCTAATCTTTTCAACCACATCCATATCTACCCCACAACGTTCCTTCACTTCTTCATTCGTCAACCTGTCCCTCCACGTCACTCCACATGCTCCTCTCAAGTAACTCACTTCCACTGCTCTCACTCTTAACTTGTTCCCCTCTTGCAAGGTCCACGCCTCGCTTCCATACGTCAGGGTAGGGATCACAATACCATCATGCAGTGACTTCTTAACTTCCATACTCACCTCCCTATTTCTCATCACTGCTTTCAGTGTACCAACAACCTTTCTTCCCTGCTGTACCCTTTCACGTACTTCATCCCCCAAAGTTCCATCCTTACTCATCACACTACCCAAGTAATTGAATGCACTCACATTCTCCATATCCTCACCATCCAACCTCACTGCACACTCTGTGACTTCATTCCTCTCAAACACCATAACTTTACTTTTGTTTACATTAACTTTCAGCTTCCTCCTCCTACACACTGTCCCAAATTCATTCACCAAACCTTGCAACTCCCATTCATCTTCACTCAACAATACTGTATCATCAGCAAACAGCAACACCGGAAGCTTCCAAATCTCACCCTCATTCATTAGGGCCACCCCCACATCCACTGCCCTACCTTGCACCTCCTTTACAACCCCATCCATATATATATTAAACAGCCATGGAGACATTACACACCCCTGTTTCAGTCCCACATTGAGATCAAAGAACTCACTCAGCTCACCATCCACTCGCACCGTAGCCCTAGCTCCCTCGTACATACTCTTCACAGCACTCAACAATTTCCCCTCCACTCCATATATTCTTAATACCTTCCACATGCCGTGCCTATCTATTCTGTCATAAGCTTTCTCCAAGTCCATGAAGGCAGCATACACTTTCCTTCCCTTCTCTAGATACTTCTCCACTAAACATCTTAGAACAAATATCTGATCTACACACCCTTTTCCCTTCCTAAATCCCCCTTGTTCTTCTCCAACTAGCTCCTCTGTCATATGTCTAACCCTATCAATGAGTGTTCTACCATATATTTTACCAGTCACACTAAGAAGGCAAATACCCCTATGGTTACCACATACTTCTCTCTCCCCTTTTCCTTTGTACAGAGGAACAATTATACCTGATTTCCAGTCCTCTGGAACCCTTCCCTCTTCCCAAGCCAATCTACACAACTTCCATATCAACTCCACAACAATCTCACCCCCATACCTAAGCATTTCACCACACACTCCATCAATTCCTGGGGCCTTTCCCAGCTTAATCTTCATCGCTTCCACTACTTCCGACCTACTGATCTCTTCCTCCCTCCTCTCATCTTTTCTTCTCCCAGCCATTCCCCAACCACTTATACTCACACTGCTCTCACTCTCTACATTCAACAAATCCTCAAAGTGCTCCTTCCATCTCCTCAATTTCTCTCTCTTCTCCACCAACAATCTATTATTCCTATCTTTCACTCCCCTACTATTTCCCCTTTCACACTGCCCTACTTTCTTTACCTCCTTCCAAAAACAATTTCTTACTCTCCCTCCATTTCACACTCAGATTCCTCCCAAACTCTTCATCCACTTTCTTCTTACTCTCCTTCACCAGTCTCTTAACCTCCCTTCTCCTGCTCACATATACCTCTCTCTTCTCTCTCTCATCTTCTCCCCTACCTCTATTCGCCAACCATTCACCATATGCCTTCTTCTTTTGTTCCACAGCTCGTTTCACCTCATCATTCCACCATGCTGTCCCTTGCACACCCTTGCATCTCCTCCTCACTCCACAAACCGCCTCACACGCTGTGCCTATCTCTTCCGTGAATATCTTACATACATCTTTTAACCATTACATCTGCTCTAGCTCATACCTACCCAATCGTTCTTCCACTATGCTCTTATACTATGTCATATATATATATATTCACTATCTTGCAATTTCTCCACTCTTCTCACAGGAGCTGCTTCCTCCTGTCTTCCCTTCGCCTCCTCAACCATGCTTTGCATCTTTACCTTGGCCATCACTAAGTGATGGTCCGAGACTCCATTCCCCCACCCTCTCCACACTCTTGCATCCAACACTTGTCTTCTCATTCGCTCATCCGCACACATGTAGTCTATCATTGCCTTTCGTTCAACAAGTTCACCATCCATCCTCCTCACTACTCTCCATGTATACCGGTGGATCATCTTATGACGAAAGTAGGTGTTGGCTATTGCCAGCCCCTATACAAGCACAGATGTCCACCAAAGCACTACCATTCCCATCTACTTCAGCTGGCACACCCCACTGACCAACCACTCCATCCACTCGTACATTCCCAACTTTGCCATTCATGTCTCCAATCAACAGCACTCTCTCGCTCCTCTCAAACTTGTCCATACATGCTTTGACTCTTGCCCAAACTCATCTTTCACTCTTGCTACTCGATCCTCTGTTGGAGCATACACACATACAATCGCCCATGCTTGTATACCTACTTTCATCCTCACCCATACATTGGGTCTGTGCACCCACTGTGTGTGGATACTTGAGGCTTATATTCTCCTTCCATGAATGTCTTGCTTATCATTAGACATACCTCTCTTGCCCCCTCATTCTCACTGACTCCCTGCACATATACCTACACCATATTCCCATTCTCTCACTCTTTCACCTTTTCCCATTTAGTTTCAGTCAATCCACATATATCCACTTTTGCATCCTCAAGCACCTGAACAATCTCTCTCTTTCACTTCATCATTCACACATTCCATGTTCCCAATGGAAGAATGTCCTTTGTCCGTTCCTATCGTCAATGTATGGTCCGTCCGGTCCGAGGCGAAATTTATTCGCTTTTTTAGTTGGTTCTTTTTACGGGGTGGGGCACTAACTCACCACCAACCCTGTTTAGTCGCCTCTGGAGAGTTTGACAAGCAGTGATACTGGGGGAGATTCTGAAACCCCCTGCTAGAGTGGGAAGTGTAGGTTAATTGAATAATTTGGTTAATGAAAGATAGGTGTGCCTGGTATACAAATGGGGAACAATAATGATGTGCGTTGAGGCGAGAGATGGTGATTGGAATTCCTTTAAGACATGCAATTTTAAGTATACATGGGTGAGACAAAATACCTTGCATGATGTCTGAACTCAAGGTCACATATTACTGTGCCTGAACTTAACTACACGTACTTTCCATCTGTCTATCTACAGCCTGACACCATAATCTGTAAGAGGTGACTTGAGTTACTTGTCTTTACAGGGAGGTGGCACTAACCCTTCGCCAACCCACTTGTTGACATGTCAGGAACCTCGTATGGGTTAGTTATATCGCACACTAACACTGTAAATGGTTTCCAGGCTTGGCAGGAAACCATTAGACTTGTCACTCAATTTGAAGCCACCTGAAAATGAAAGAAGAGTAATAAAACGACAGAAAAGATGGGAGAAATAGGAAAAGAGGAGGGCAGACACGGAAAAAGGATGAAAAAGTTGGTGGAAGAAGTAGGCAGCACTACATCAAGTAAGTGGATAATGGTCACCATCAACAACCACTTTGACACTATGCCTGGATAAATTCTACTTATGTTCTGAACAGTTTGCCACATTCATCATGGCTCAACGTCCTCACATCAAATGAATGTTCAGGTGCCAGATGAGATCAGAAATCTTCTTAACCAGTTTTCCACATTCATCACATTTGAAATTTTCCACTCCTGAATGAATTAGCAATGATCACTGTGATGGCTTTTATCACAAAACAGATGTACATCATTCATCACACTTAAATTACTGACTCCTAAATGAATTAAACTGTGCTGATGGAGATCAACTTGTGAACAAATGGAAGTTCACCACAATCATTACACTTGAATGATTCTTTGATCCTGAATTAATTACCAGGTGCTGGATAAACTCACTTTTTCAGACAGACTAGTGTAACACATGTCACACTTTAACTTCTTAACCCCTGAATGAATATCCGAGTGCCGAGTGAGATCAGTTTCCTTTGACAGTTTACAACATTCTTTGAATGTGTGCTTTTGAAAGGTATGGTCCACTTCTGACTGAATTAGAAAATGCTGTGTGAGATAATGTTTTTCACTAGGCTTGCCACATTCATCACTCAAAGTTCTTCACTCCTGAATGGATTACTAAGTGTCCGGTATGATGTTAATTCTGACTGCACTAAACCCACACTGATTGCAGCTGATAATTGTGGCTTCAATCCAAATTGAATTAGCTGGTGTCAGGTGAAGTAACTTTTTGTGAATAAACATCTTACCACGTCTTGCATTTGGGCATTCTATGGACTCCTGAATGAAATAATGCGTATGACAAATAAGATGACTGTTAAAAGAAATGTTTTGCCACAATCTGAACATCTGACCTTTTCAACTTCAGCCGAAGAATATGAGCGTGTGTGTCTCATCCATTATTATTCTCTCTCCCAGGAACATTTGGGCTTCACCCACCCCACATGTGTGATCTGCCCATCTGGTTCTTCCCAAGGTGTCTCTATTATTTTCTCACAAACTCCTACACATGCAAGAGTTTTAGGTCTGATTCTGAGTCCATTACCACCTCCATTAGATTATTGGAATCTGAAGCAGCTCTGTCTCAGTTCCATACTCAACTCCCACTCTGCTACACTTCACTGTAAATTGAGACAGTCTGCCACTAGAGGAGTATGGAATCGCTGGCCTACTGAGATCAGTGTTAAGTCGTCATAATTTCCCGATTACTAATGAATAATAATGGTCAACATGTTCCCCGTTACTTCTGTTGAGGGATGAATATAGCTTGACAACATATGTAACTTCAACCACATGATAAATTCACCACAAACCATTCTTTCTACTGTGCAGCCAGAATAGATCCCGTAAGGGTGGCCCTTTATTCTCTGAGTTAATTTTATGAAGAGTGGCACTAACCCTCCAACAACCCACTTGTTAACATGTAAGGAACACGTATTGGTTGGTTATATGGTTACCAACCACCACTGTGAAGGTTTCCTGGCTTTTGTAGGAAACCGTTTGACTTATCATTCAGAATAGATCCAACTGAAAAAGAAAGGAGTAATAAAAAGTAATAGGAAAGATGGGAGTAATAGGAAGAGTGGAGGGCGTAGACACAGAAAAAGTGATAACAGTGAAGGAAGAAGTAGGTGGCACAACATCAGGTGGGTGGATGGTTTCTGCCTTAACCAACCTTTATCATTTTTTTTGTGTCTGCCCTCCTCTTCCGATTTCTCCTATCTTTACTGTCAGTTTTGTTACTTATCTTTCCTTTCAGGAGGTTTTACACTGAATGACACGCTATTATTGCTGAACAGTATTCCCAACGCAAGTCATTTATTTCTGAATAAAACTTCCTGCACACATAGCTTCTGCTGAACCATAACTCAATATACAGCTAGCTCAGGTCATTGCGGGTAAGGGGATGGGTCTTAAATGATGTGGCAGTATAAACTAAAATTACTGCTGTCGGGCCCTATTTAAACAAATGTTATCTAGTGTTTCTGCAGTTGACACTGTATAACAGTAGGTGCAAAGGATACCACTAAAGGTAAATGATCCAGGATCAGCTCCTTCCAAACATCAAATCACATTTCTCTATTCAAAGAATGTTACACAATATACTATAACCCCAAAACTGTCCTTGTCAAAGTACCTACTGAACATGAACCAGTATTTCACATATAATGATATATGGAATGAATGTAGGAAATATATATGTATATGAAATTTAAAAAAAATATAAAATATAGTGAAAGTATACTGAAACAAACCATTACTTGCAATGAGATATATAACATGTTCACATAATAGTTTTAGTGAACTGGAAGCTTCTTGCAAGTCTGAAGCAGCTTTTGACCATTCCTTGTAAGTATTCATGGCAAGTACTGCAGCATCTCTCCATGCTTCACATGCTTTGGTCTTCTGCAATTCAGCCTCCAATTCAGCCTGCCGCACCTCTTCATGGTCATTTCATGTTCTTTTGTGCATATCCAATGAGGACTTAACCCTAACACTGTCCACTTTCGTTCTCAAATTTGTTTATCTTGGTCGTTTCCTTGGCCTCAAAAAATGATTCAAAAATCAGTTATGCTCCTGATGAACCTGGAGGTCTCTCATGAGCAGCTGTTGTATTGGTACAGGCAACTGATTGGTGACCTGAGTCTAGTACGTCTGACAGATTGCAGAAGCTTGTGGAGACCTCTGAACAGGTGTCTGGTACTGTGAACTCTTGTGTATCCTTTAAAGTAAAGCTCATGTCTCCAGCCAGTTGACAAACAACTGCAAACACTATTCTACAATTTCAAGTATATATAGCTATGCCAAAAAAACACTGTGAAAGCAATGGAATATGGGTCTTACCAGCTCAGCTATCAGTGGATTATTCATAAGATTACTACAAATCTTCTATTTTAACCCATAAATTCATCAATGTCCTCATCTGACGACATCATTTCTTTCAGTCGTATTAATCTGCTGAAAATATCCATAAAAACTGAAAGAAAAATTAAAATTTTATAAAATTTTTACATCATACAAAAATCATGATCTGTAGACCTTTCCTTATCATTTTAATTATTGCCTAAAGTTAACATTTATGTTACAGACCACTATTTACTCATATCAGTATATTGGTTACTACAAAGCCTAAATGAACAATTCTTTCGTTATCTTATCACTGAGTTTCTTTCTTACAAGTGTAGAAGAACATAATTTCTCAATTATACAAGGCAGAGATGCTAGAAAATGTCTGCCTCAAATGAGGAAAAGGAAAAGACAGTCTAAAAGTTTATCTATCCATATCTGTTGCCAAACGCCATGATCCCGTAAGGGATAGCCATTTGTCTTTGATTAGTTGTTTTGGGAAGGGCACTAACCCTCCGCCAACCCACCAACTGACAGGCAGGGAACACATGGCTGTACAGTTAGCACCCAGTACTGCAAATGGTTTCTTGGTATACAGGATACCATTAGGCTTGTCACTCAATGTGATGCCACCTGAAAAGGAAAGAAGAGTAATAAAAAGTAAGAGGAAAATGGCAGAATAGGAAGAGAGGTCAGGACATATTCCAAAAAAAAGTATGATAAAGGTGAAAGAAGAAGGCAGCACTACATCAAGTGAGTGTTGATGGTTGCTACAGGTGCAGATACATTAAGCAAAGAACATAATGTACCAAATACAAAGTAACACTTTACTGAATGTTTTGCACTGTATCATAAAAAAGTGCTTGTAACATATTCTTTTGAGTTACTTATGGAAATATACTGCATCTATTCCTCAACAAATTTTTTATCTTAAGCATGATTTATGTATCTACCCATTGATGAAGGAAGGTATTTTGTCCAGTGTCTTCATTTGAGAAGAGCATATTTTTAGATAATTTATGTTGTGTCCTCATTTGAAGACAGCATTTTCAGCTTACTACAACAAATGCAGGATTTAAATGACAAAAATTTCATGCTCTTCAACCTTTATACCATAATTTTAAGAAAATGCCCCCAAAATCTTTACACCGAAAACTTGGGATATCATGGGTTAACATGGTAAAATTAATCAATTCTCACATCTAGCAGTATCTGAGTCAAATTCATTGCCAAGGTCATCTTGATCACAACTGACAATGCTTATCACTTGTGAAGTTTATTCATTTTCCTGTGATGGAGGGGGACCACCACCAGTTCTCATAATCTGCCTCTTTTGATGGCATGCTCCTTCTTAGCCCTAAAGAGTAGAATACCGATTAATTGCCACTCATTATGAACACTGTGCTAACATTTTGGGCTTGACAAAACTGTGAAGGGTTGGGCTGTTTTAATCATGCTGCAAAATGTAACTGGTAGCTAATACTTTCACCGGTATCATTTTACAAGTTGCCAATATGCAGTTCATGGATATTACCACCATAACCGCATACATTCACCCTCCATTTCCCATACCCCACTTCACGGATTTCGGATTTCACAGACATGGGCTGAGGCCGGGCAATATTATCAAAATGACTGACATATGTTGTACAAGCTCTGGATTCTCACAAAAGTCCGGCCACTATTCCCTTGTATAAACTATAAGCAGTTTGCTGCACAACAGCAGTATAATTTTACCAAGGTTTAGACTGATAAAGGCCAAAAAACACACACAAAGTGAAGATATTTTCATACTTGAAAAGCATCATGGCCAACATCCTGCTTCACCCCACCGGATTCTTTCCAACCTGTCGTGCATTATTTATATTTATATTTATGTTATTTCAGTATGTTCTCGCATTTACCCTATGTTATTGTGTCAGTGTTATTATTTTATGTCACTGTGTGTGTTAGTTAAATTGGTATCGGCCTAGCCTTCACATGCCAGAATGCTCTAGCGAATACTCGGAATAATTGCCGGACAATATTAGAGAATTCGGATACAGTATGGTAAAAGTATGTGGAATGGTATGTGGGGCCACACATTTGTGATTCCCGGACTTTTGGGGTTCCCCCGACTCTTCCCCCCCCTTTAGTCTGTGAAATGGAGGGTCCTTGCCCTTGGAGTGTAGTACACTATCACCTTACTGTAGCACTCGTTGTAATTAACCTCATAACCCCATTCGGAAATCAATATTTACAGAGATAATGAATTAAAATTTCCCAAACCATCATAATCATGGATCTTTACTGGCCAGTCCATGTAAAAATGCGTGTGTCACGTGTTTCTCCTTCCTCCATTGTGCATCTAGGAGTAGATCTGTTTGCACACACTCTCAGACATGCTTTATGTCATGTGAATGTATTCCACCAATCATTTTGAAGTGCGGTCTTTGATTCCTTCTGGAGAAGGAAGGGTTGACAATGACCTTCTTGTGTGGCTTCCGATGAAGAAGGACATGGTCTAAGAAATAGTAGTTCCAGGTGTAATATTGATTCTTTACCTTTCTGATTATTAATAGACATCGTTTCCACTGGCATAAATCAAGGAGGAAGCCGTTAAGTTATTGAGAAAACATGGTGTAATTTTTCTGCTAGTTTTTGATGAGATTTGAGTGATTTTGATTTTTTTTTTTTTTTGAATGCTTCATAGGGCCCTTATTTCCTAATCATGAACTTTGGCTGGAGGAGGAGGTGAAATGAAGCATTTTCGACAGAAAATGAAGGCAAAAATCATTCAAATCTCATTATATATATATATATATATATATATATATATATAGATATATATATATATATATATATATATCATTTCCTGTGGCACCCCACGGGATGCATAGGGCCTCAATGAACTCTCTCCACCAATATTTGTCTCTTGCCATCTCCTTCAGGTCCCACCAACACTCCTCTCCTGCTTCTTTTTTCATTGTCCTCAACCAGGTTTCCCTCGGCCTACCTCTACCTCCTTCCTCTAGCAATCCACTCTGGCACATCCTGTATTAAACAACCTTCTTTTCCTGTATATGGTGCCCCAGTCACTTCCAGCGCAGACAGTCTCACATATTCATTAACTGGTTCCACTCTCTCGTAATATCCCTTACTCTTTCATTTGTAACTCTGTCTTGCCACTTTTACCCCAAAGAATCACTTCTCAGCATTTTATTCTCAATTTCCTAATACTTTCTGATCTGTTGCAATTGTACTTGTACCATGACTCATGCCCGTAAATTAAAAATGGGTCTAACCATGGACTTGCTAAATTTTCACTTTAGTATGTACCAAAAGCATATTATTATTCCAAACAGATTTCAACATTAGAACAGCTCGCCAAGCCTGTCTAATCCTCTCCTCAATTTCATTGTTTAATGATACAGTAGATGATACAATCGTTCCCAGATATTTAAAGTTTTCTACATTCTTCACCATACATTATTCCCAATTACAGTCGATTTGGTTGTCCACATTCATATTAATAATTTCAGTCTTTCCACAATTTATTACCAATACCACTTTTTCTCCTTCCTCCACCAGACAATCGAGCATCCTCTGCATCTCGTAAATACTTCCGCAAATCAGTACAATATCATCAGCATAGTCCAAATCCATCAGCTTCTTATTATCTTTCCAGTTAATTCCTGCACCTCTTCTCCTTACAACCTTTTTCATAACATAATCCATAGCCAAAACAAACAACAATGGCGAAAGAACTCCTCCTTGAATCACTCCTGACCTAACTTGAAATGGATCACTCAAAGAACCACCCACCATTATCTTACAAAAAGTACCTTCATGCAGGCTTCTAATAATATTTACAAACTTTTTCTGGGTATACCATAGAATCTCGCGAAAATTTTCAACATAGCTCCACGTGAAACACTATCAAACGCCTTTTTCAAAATCCACAAAAACACATGTTAAGTGGCATTTTCATCTCATTAGCTTGTTGCATTAGATGCCTTACAATAAAAATCTGATCATTACAACCTCGACCCTTTCTTAAATCCCGCTTGTTCTTCTCTTAAAATTTTATCAATTACATGGCTCTATTCTGTTCAACAAGATTTTGGAAAAGACTTTTGCACCTACAGGTGTCAAAGTTATTCCCCCTCCAGTTGCCACACACACTTAAATCTCCCTTTTTTGGTATTTTTATAATCACTCCATTTTTCCACTCTCTCTGGGAAATCCACCATTATCTCCAAGCCACATTAAAAAGTTTCAAGAAATTGCGCATGTCTAATCAACTCGTCATTTTCCACCTTAAACCATTTCAGGGAATATTCCATCCTCACCTGGAGCCTTAAAATTCTTTAACTCCTTTATAGATTTTGCTACCTCTTCCAAAGTTATATCCCCCTGTTTCCTATCTGCAAATCTCTCTCGGCTGGCAAAATGTCCTCTTCAGCTAGGATTTGGTCTATTTAGAACAGATTCAAAGTGCTCTTTCCATCTTCCTTACCTTATCCAAATCTTTAGTCATCAAATTACCATTTCTATCTCGTACAGGTATTTCCTTCCTTCTCTTTTCAGTCCCAGTTAACTCCTTTATGGCCTGATACGCTGCTCTTGTGCTCTGACCGTCATTTTTACTTAATTTAATTTCTGTCTCTGTCGCCTTTTCATCATATAGTCTCCTCTTATCACGTCTAACGAGTCTTTTTACTTCAGAATGTAAACTCCAATACTTTGCTCTAAATACTTCAGCTACCTGGCCATCAACATGTTGTTCTTCACTTCTTAACTTGGTCTCTTTCCTTTTCTGATTTACATTCCATGTTTCATCTGACATCCACTTTTTCCTTCTTGCTTTTCCCTTTTTCTTAATAGTAACCTTAGCACGCTCATGCAAAACCTCTTTTACCTCTCTCCACATTTGATTAATATCATTGTCTTCAGATTCCATCAAAGTCTGCAGGACTAGAAACTTGTTTCTACATTCGCACCGAAACTTTTCCCTCGTGCTCTCATCACTTGTCAGCTCATCAAAATCATAATTATTACCTCCTGTACAGTTACCATTAACGTTTCTCTTAGGAACATTTTAATCTTTGACACAACAAGTTGATGATCACTACCTACTATCTGCCCCCCTCCTTACGCAAACATCTTGCACAATAACTCTATGCCTTCCTGCTAATTGCAATGTGGTCAATCTTGGTTACATTATTTACCACATGGTGAAATCCAAGTAGTCTTATGTATTTTTCTATGCTCAAAGATAGTTCCACCAATTATAAGGTCATTTGCCAAACAAAAGCTTGCAAGTCGCACCCCATTTTCGTTTCTTATACCAACAATCTCTCCTTACTCCATACAATCTTCAAAGCCATCCCTACTACTGCCAACAATCGCATTAAAATCACCAATGTAAACTAACACATCATGTCTTGCCACTCTATTCACTACATCCTGCAGCTTCTCATAAAAGTCATACTTCATTTCATCAGCAGCCTCATATGTCGGATCATACCCTACAACCATCGTGATATTACCATGGTCAGATTTTAAGCAGCGAAAGCATAAAGCAAGCGCTCATTAATTGGTTTCAAACTCACATAGTGCCTTGCAAGCATCTCTCACTCAGCAGTAAGCCTACTCCTTGGTAATGATTTCCATCACTCCTACCAGAAACCAACATAGTAATGTACCATCTTCCAAATTCATTTTTTATCATCTCCAAGCAACCTCGTTTCTGTCCAGAGCACAAATATCCATCTTGTATTCCTTGAACACTGGAAATAAGTTCTTCCATTTTACCAGCCTGATTGAGAGTTCGAACATTCCAGTTTCCTATTCTTAAGGTTCTTTTTGGATTTATGAACTTATTTTTACACCGTGGGATTCTTAGCACCCCCTGCCCACTTAAGGGCTGCACGGAACTGAGGGCCATTGCTTCATCACCAGAGTTCATCAAGATTTCTTAAGCAGTAAAATATTTTACCCTGGAGCCAATGCCAGTGACTCGCAGGAACCAGACAGTGGAGAGAGGAAATTAACTAAATGAAAGTAAAATGCACAGGGTTTGGACAAAGTACAAGGGAAAGAAAGAGCAAAAAGTATGTAGATAAAAGTGTCCCTTTTGGTCGCCTCTTACGACAAGCAGGGAATACTGGGGAAGTATTCTATCCCCCCTTCCCCAGGGGGTATATATATATATATATATATATATATATCATCATCATCATCCGAACCTCCTTTCCCACCCTAGGGCAGGGTGAGGAGTAGCAATGTCCAGACAGCACAAACTTGCCCAATCCAAATAGGCCACACTTCCATTCACTCATCATTCAACTCCCGGAATCCAGGCTCTACCGGATACGCCAAAATCATTCACCACATTCTGTAGCTTCACACAAACGTATCCGATTGAGTCAATCCGGACGCTGTCATGCTCACAAGGGGTGCCATGCTCACTGATCATGCACTTCTCCTCACAACATTCATCCAGCCAGCTTGATCTCTTGCCAGTTCCCTAGCCTCACCGACTTCCAAACCTCTCTTCCTGAAACACTCATCCACCATTCTCTCCACCTTCTCCTTGGCCTACCTGACCTCCTCCCTCCTTGAAATTAGTTCAAGTATACCTTTTTCACCACTCTATTCTTATCCATTCTTTCCACATGACCATACCATCTCAGGACACTCTCTTCGATTCTGATGTCCATCGACTTCCTCACCCCACACCTTTCACGAATCACATTATTCCGTATCCTATCCACCCTCTACTCCACATACATTCCTCAGCAGTCCCATCTCCACTGCTTGTACTCTTGACTTTTCATTTCCATGCCACACCATAGTCTCACACCCAAATGGCAAAGTTGGCACTAACACTCCCTCCTGTAAGCCTCGTGCAGCTGCAACACTCAAGCCTCTGTTTCTTACCAGGGCCTTTATTGCACCAGCTACTTTTCTTCCTTGTGTCACTGTACTTTCAACTTCTTTTGCACATTTTCCTCTCTTTTCTATCACTTTACCCAAGTATTTGTACTCTCTCATCAATTCCAGGCTCTCTCCATTCACTGTGACTTCATGCTTGGTCACCTTCTCTCTCAATAATCATCCCTTTACTCTTCTCTACATTTACTCTCAAGGCACGACACTCGCACACATCAGTAAAACTCTACACAAACCTACCAAGTTCTTGTCCGGTACTTGCAAGCAGTACTGCATCATCAGCATACAACAAATTTGAGATATTCCATCGATCACCATTCATTACTAAAGCATCTCTGCATACACCTCATCAATCCCAGCTGCTTTCCCATTTTTCAGCCATTTCACAGCACTCTTCACCTGTGCGAGTGTCACGTCTCCTGGTACTGCATTCTTTCTCTGCACACTCCCCAAACCAATTAAGTTTACAACTGCTCTGCTCTCTCTACTCCCATTCATCAGGCTTTCAAAATATTCTTTCCATCTGGTCCTTACTTCATCTCCATGGGTTAGTAACCTACCACCTGCATCCTTCACACTATCACAGTTCTTTCCTTTTCACTTCTACATTTCTGCAACTCTTTCCAGAATAACTTCCTATTTTCAGAGTAGTTCGCATTCATTTGTCTTCCCAGATCCTCATTTACCTCCTTCTTTTTCCTCTTCACTAGTCTCTTTACGTGCGTCTTGCTCTCGATATACTCAGTTCTTATTTCAACTGAACCCCTATCCTGTAACCACTTTTCCTCTTTTTCTTCACCGCCCTCTTAACCTCCTCATCCCACCATGCCGTACCCTTCTTTTTTTTTTTATATACTCTTGCCACACCACACTCCTCTATAGCATTCCTAACTAAGCAATTCCTATATGCATTCCACAGGCTGTCCAGATCTAATTCATTCCAGTTCACTGATTCTAACTAGTCCTCTACTTTGGTCCTGTAATCATCTGCCACTTCTTTGATCCTCAGCTTCCCAACTTTCAATGTTTCATCCTGACTGCTCCTCTCACTCTTGATCCACCTCACACCTCTCAGCTTGATCTGCATACCACAATCATATGATCTGACAGACCTTCATATCGTCCTCTCACAGCCCTTGTATCAGCAACCATTCCCATCATCGACCTTTCTACAATCATGTAATCAATCAGGCTTCTTGCAACACGATCCCTGTTTCTTCTATACCATGTATATTTATGTGCATCTTTGTATTTGAAATACAAATTAAAGATCCACAACCTCCTCTCCTGACACATATCCTTTAGTCGATTCCCATTATCATTTTCTCCTGGTACTCCATAACAACCCATTATGTCATCCTCAGGACCAGTGCCTACTCTTCTGTTCATATCCCCCATCACGATCATTTTATAGCTCCTGGGCATTTCTCCCACTACTTCACCCAGCTCATCCCAAAACCTGTCCCTCTCTCTCTCACTCCTGTCCTCACACAGTGCATACACAACAATTACTGCCACTTTCACCTTCTCAAACTTGAACTTGACATAAATACACCTCGAGCCGACACATTTGTAGTCTCTCTTTCCGCACTGCCACACCTCATTCATCAACACAGCAACTCCTTCCTTACATCTTCCTCTCCCAGCCATTCCCGATCTTACACGTTTCACACCCTCCCACTCCTCCACTTTGCACCCTATCACCTTCGTTCCACACAATGCCATTACAGCATATCTCGCACGCTTGAACACATTCACCACTTCCACCCTCTTGCTCTCATTCACACCTCTCACATTCCACATGGCCACGCGATTCTCCCCGTTTGGTTGGGGTCCTGGGCAGGCATCGGGCCCTCCAAGGCTCTCTGAAACGACTGCCATGAGTAAGTGATTTTGGATAGGGAAATCTGGGGGACACTTAACCCTGCCAGAAACCCCGGCTATATGGTTAACACCCAGCGTAGAATATATATATGTATATATATATATATATATATATATATATATATATATATATATATATATTTTGTGGTTGGGGGGGGCGCTCACCATCCACTCACTCGATGTAAGTGCTGCTCTCAGGTGTCTGCCCTTTTCCTCTCTCTCTCCATTCCTTCCTTCCTCTTCTCTGTCTTTCTTTGCTTCATTTCTTTCCCTCGTCCTTCCTGCCCTACGGGGTGATCTCTTACATTCCCTCTTTTGTCTTTCTGTCTTCATTCTTTCCTCTTCCTTCTCTACACTATGGGTGACCTTCTACACTGGATGACAGCCTAATGAGTTTTCCTGTACACCAGGAAACCATTTACTACGCTTCAGGTGGTAACCATATAACCAAACTTTGGCACCTGGTGGTTTAGTGGAGTACATTACAGCACTCCAATCGGATTGAGCCGGTGAAGAGTTTATATCCAAGGTGGTTGGGGTTTTTGCTCATGTAATAAGCAACTCAGCAGGGATGAATAGAGGCTACCGTCACTCTCATCTTAAATGTCAGGACCAAATTGCCTACTTCTCCAGGCTTCTACGCTTCTGATGGGGCAACGACAAGAATTGGATTATATATATATATATATATATATATATATATATATATATATATATATATTATTACGGAACAGAGAGAAGTATATATATATATATATATATATATATATATATATATATATATATATATATATATATATATATATATATATATATATATATATATATATATATATATATATATTATTACGGAACAGAGAGAGATAAATGAACACTTCAATTGAGAATACTAAAAATCACTACTGTCCTGCAAGAAGTTCCAGGTTTACAAAACAAAAGAGTTAGGAAAATTAAAATTACAAGTTAAAGTTTAATGCTCAAACTAACAACTAAACATTCAGGACTCATAAGGATAATGTAATGGCAAAACAGTTACATATATGGAGTTAACTGCACATCCTCTATTAACATGAATTTAGCAAACGCAAATTTATCTAAGTCAAAAGCCCTGATAAAAATGAGAAAGAAACCGGATAATGCTCAGTTAAAGCAAGATATATTATAACAGATACAAAATATTATTAATAATGGCTGACATCAAAAACTCTACATGAATCACAAAGACCCTACCAGGCCTACGAATCAACGCCTCAGGCTATACAGTACAAGAAAAATGGTAATAACACTTATACTCAAATTATACAGCAGATAGATGATTGGAGACTTCCTGAGCACTCACAAAAATACACTATACAGGGGACGACATAGATGTGAACAAAATGAGGAGTAGATCTAAGTGGCAATAATGCAGAGACTGAGCTCATTATATAGGGGCCGGCAGAGCTTCATACAACTTGTAAGAAGGATGCGCAAATGAAGCCATAGGGGACAAAGAGTTGACAATCCTACTCTGAACAACAGATTAGGGGGAGAAGGGGGGAGTGAGGTAAAACACACAAGCCTGGTCACTATGGAAGCCACGAGGCAAATCGTGATTAAACATGCAACATACTGTACGTTAGAATTATACAAAGGATGATGAAATCATAGGCTATGTAACACCTCCCCACAAAGAAAAAGAAATTTACAAAGGAAATTTCTTATTACTCTAAAACAATCTGTCTAAAGTCTAGATAAGCAATCTGCAATAACATTTTCTTTCCCCTTGACATGTATCTAATGATTACTCCTGAAGAAGTAGACTCCATCTTGTCAATCTCTGATTTTTATCTTTAAACTTACTAAGGAATTTCAGTGGGTTATGATCGGTATAAATGACTATGGGATCAAAACCAGAAAACAAATAAAATGAAAAATGCTGTAAACCCAAAATCAAGGCCAAAAGCTGTTTCTCAATAGTGGAGTAGTTCTTTTCAGGTGGAGTGAACTTCTTACTGTAATAAGATACAGGGTGTTCAATACCCTGATCATCCTCTTGCAGCAAAACAGCCCCAGCTCCTGTATCACTTGCGTCAACAGCCATCTTAAAAGGCTTAGCAAAATTTGGAGTAGTGAGCACTGGCTGACTTAATAGGATAGCTTTAACTTTACAGAAAGAGGATTCACAGTTATCGGTCCAGACAAATTTAACTCCCTTTTTCAGTAGGTCTGTAAGTGGTGATACAAGAATTGAAAAGTTAAGAACAAATCTCCTGTAATAACCTACCATTCCCAAAAATCTTTGTAGCTCTTTCCTATTTTTAGGTCTGGGAAGATCACTTATAACGTGAACCTTAGCTGCTGCTGGTGCAACGTGTCCATCACCAATTACGTACCCAAGGTACTGAACTTTAGCTTGACCAAACTCACACTTTGATAAATTAGCTACAAGATTAACCTGAACCAAACGCTCAAGAAAATTACTTACATGGCATAGGTGATCTTTCCAGTTGTCACTGAAGATTAATACATCATCAATATAAACAACACACCCTGCCAAACCCTGTTACAACATTCATGAGCTTCTGAAAAGTGGCTGGTGCATTCTTCATACCACATGGCATTACAGAACATGCAAAAGTCTTTCCTAGTGTTACAAAACATGAGATCTCCCTAGCACTCAGTCATAGGTACTTGCCAGTATCCCTTTAAGAAATCAAACTTACTTATGTACTTAGCCTTTCCGATCTTGTCTATGCAATCTTCCACACGAGGGAGAGGGTAAGTGTCTGTTTTGGTTATCTGATTAACACGTCGGTAGTCGATGCAAAGCCGCTGTGACCCACCTGGCTTAGGGACTAGAGTGACAGGAGAACTCCACTCGCTCTGACAGGGCTCAATCATCTTGTGGTCCAGCAGGTAGCCAAGCTCCTTCTGGATGAGAGTGACTTTCACTGGGTTCACACGGTAAGGAGGCAGTTTAATTGGCTTTGCGTCTCCAACATCGACATCATGCATCAACACAGTGGTTCTTCCTGGAGTGTCACGGAACACTTGCGGGTACTCCTGCAGTAATGCCGAAAACTCCTGCCTTTCCTCGGGAGCTAGATGAGAAAGCTTAGTCTGAATATCATTCATGATATCAGGATTCTTCCCCAAACTATCACTAGCTCATACTGCATGGGAGAACTTCACTTGCAGACTCGGGTGGAACAGCTACAGTGCAGACTGGGTTATTTTCGTCCCGCCTGTGACATAACTTTAGCATGATGATGTGACAAAGTTGCTTGTTCTTTCTACGATCTGGTGTGGCGATGACATAGTTGACATCACTGAGTTTCTTCTCCACGAAATAAGGACCACTAAACTTGGCTTGAAGAGGTTGCCCATGCACCGGTAGGAGAATGAAAACCTGATCTCCTGGCTGAAAGTGGCGTAACCAGGACTTCTTATCATACCAAGTCTTCATCTTCTCCTGAGCAGCTCCTAAATTCTCTCTCGCCAGCTGTAAAGCAGTGGACAGCCGTTCTTTGAACTTCATCACATACTCCAGCAGGTTGACGTCATCTTCCTCCGACAACCAGCATTCCTTGAGTAGCTTAAGGGGTCCTCTTACTTCATGGCCAAACAGTAGTTCAAAGGGTGAGAAGCTCAGTGATTCATTTGGAGATTCCCTTGCGGCAAATACAACGAATGGAAGACCTTTATCCCAGTCTTTCTGATGTTCCAAACAGTATTTCCTGAGCATCGATTTGAGTGTTTGATGATATCTCTCCAATGCTCCTTGGGTCTGGGGATGGTAAGCTGAAGATGTGATCTGCGTAATGCCCAACTCTTTCAGAGACTGCTTGAAAACATTTGACATGAAATTACTTCTCCGGTCTGACTGTACCTCCCTGGGCAGACCAAACTTGGTGAAGAACCATAGGATTTCCTTAACCACGTTCTTTGCTGAGATATTTCTAAGTGGAACGGCTTCAGAATAACGAGTAGCCATATCAATCAGGGTCAACACATAAGAAAATCCTGGAGAAGTCTTAGGAAGAGGGCCCACAATATCCACCAACACACGGGTGAATGGCGCCTCAAAAGGAGGAATGGGAACTAGAGGTGCAACCTTTTCGGTCTGACTACACTTCCCCACAACTTGACAGGTGTGACAAGACTTACAATACCAGGAAACATCTCTGAAGATACCTGGCCAGTAGAAATGTTTCAAAATGCGTGCCACAGTCTTCCTCACTCCAAGGTGTCCTGCCAAACTGGAATCATGAGCCACTCTAATGATATCCTGCCTACAAACACGAGGGATGACAACTTGATGTACAACCTCCCCTTCACAGTCGGCTGATGCTGTTAGGGGTCTCCACTTCCTCATAAGTACTCCTGACTTTATATAATAAGAAGTAGAAGCACCAACTAACTCTTCCTCACTGCAAGCAGAGTTAGCTAGACCTTTCAACTCAGGGTCAGCAACCTGCAACTCAACCAACTCTTGACGAGACAAATTATCAACATTACGGGGTACTGCCTCATCTGGTGAGTGGTCCAAATTAGCAAGAAAACACCATCATCATCATTATCCTCTACGTCACCAGTAACTTTAGACTTAGCCCTAGTGACAGCACATGCAGAGAACACATCAGGGACATCACAATCCTGGGTCGCAGTCACTGGTTCACTAGACAATTGAGGAGCTGGACACACTTGACTTCCACCAATATCATTTCCAAGTAAGAAAGTTACACCGGACATTGGCAGTGTCTCAACCAATCCAACTATAACGGAACCATTAACAAACCCAGACTCTAAATTCACTCTGCACAGAGGGACAGAGAAGTAATTATTCCCTACACCTTGTAAGATTACAGTTTCATCAGAGGAATTAACATTAGAGCCTAGAACACTGGTCAGCATAAGAGATTGGCAAGCACCTGTATCACGATATATTTTAACTGATTTCCTATCATTACTGTCCAGAGGACTGACAAAACCATCAGACAGGAAATTAGCACATGAACTCTTGAGAGTGTCACCCACGTTACTGCTCAAAAGAGGAGCTTCATCATGAGAATTTAATTTACCCCTCAAAGCAGGTTCAGTTAACTCAGTTAATGAATTCTGGGAACTCTCAAGGGTGGACACTAGACCAATTGACTGAATATTTAAAGACACCTTTTTGTTCACATCACGCTGTCTCCTGAAACTTTTCTCCGTAGTATGACCAAGCTTACTACAATAAGTACATTTACTTTTCTGAAATCTAGAGGTGGAGCTGGTATTTACTTCCTGAGAAACATCATGTTTATTCTCTTTCCTGTTACCTGTACTCCGAGTAGAGGCAACGTACTTACTCTCAGCTTTCCTTTTTGCTTTAGAATATCTCTTGTGAGTGAGAACATATTCATCAGCTAAAACTGCAGCTTTAGACAAATTACCTATTCTTTTCTCATCAATATATAGGCTTACATCTTTATTAATACACCTTTTGAAGTCCTCCAGCAAAATCATCTGCTTCAATTTATCAAAATCAGAATTTACATTCTTAGAATTTAACCACTGCTCTAACAAATCTTCTTTGATTTTTGCATACTCAGCATGGGATTGCTTATCTTGCTTATAAGTTGTCCTAAATTTTACTCTATAGGCTTCAGGAACAAGCTCATAGGCCTTAAGAATCAAGCTCTTAACTACATCATAATTATCAGATTGATCTTGAGGCAAAGATGCAAAAGTTACTTGAGCTTTACCGGTGAGAACACTCTGTAGGAGTACTGGCCAATACTTTTTGGGCCAATTAAAACCTGTAGCTACCCTCTCAAAGAAACTGAAAATACTTTGTTAAATCAGATTCATTAAAAGGAGGGACAAGTTAAAATTTTTAGCCACATCAAAATCATCAGAGCTAGATGATCCAGTTCCACCTTGTTTCATGCGATACTCATGGTCTGCCTGAATCCTAGCAAGTTCAATATGTGCCTAAGCCCGTGCCTGTGCCTCCTGAATACGAGCCTGAGACTCAGCCTCCTTAGCACGAGCCTGAAACTCAGTCTCCTTAGCACGAGCCTCCTGCAGGGCTAGCTGTAACTTAGCTATTTCAATCTGTATTTGCTCCTCTGGAGGAGTTACATTAAACAAGCTTTTATTAATCATGTCAACAATTTGATCTTTAGAATTATTAGAGTGAACAGCAATTCCCATTTGTTGAGCAACAAGCTTAAGTTCATTCTTTGTTCTGTTTTCTACATCACACACTGTTTGCACATTTGACAAAAAAAATCTTTGGCTTCATCAAGAGTAGTAATAGTAGACATCATGAATAAATCACAGTCACAAAATATCAAGCAATATCCTTATGATAATATCCTGAATATCCTGATAACAGGTCGCCAAATTTATGTTACGGAACAGAGAGAGATAATGAACACTTCAAGTGAGAATACTAAAATCACTACTGTCCCGCAAAGTTCCAGGTTCAAAACAAAAGAGTTAGGTAAAATTACAAGCTAAAATTTAATGCTCAAACTACAACTAAACATTCAGGACTCACAAGGATAATGTAATGGCAAAACAGGTTACATATATGGTTAACTGCAATAGCCTCTATTAACATGAATTTAGCAAGAGCAAATTTATCTAAGTCAGCCCTGATAAATGAGAAAACCGGATAATGCATAGTTAAAGCAAGATATATTATTACAGATACAAAATATTATTAATAATGGCTGACATCAAAAACTCTACATGAATCACAAAGACCCTACCACGCCTCAGGCTATACTGTACAAGAAAAATGGTAATAACACTTATACTCAAATTATACAGCAGCTAGATGATTGGAGACTTCCTGAGCACTCACAAAAATACACTATACAGGGGAGGACAGAGATGTGAACAAAATGAGGAGTAGACCTAAGTGGCAATAATGCAGAGCCTGAGCTCATTATATAGGGGCTGGCAGAGCTTGATACAACTTATAAGAAGGACGCACAAATGAAGCCATAGGGGACAAAGAGTTGACAATCCTACTCTGAACAACAGAAAGAACGACTTACTCTACTATAAGGGGGAGAAGGGGGGAGTGAGGTAAAACACGCAAGCCTGGTCACTATGGAAGCCAGGAGGCGAATTGTAATCAAACATGCAGCATACTGTACATTAGAATTATACAAAGGATGATGAAATCATAGGCTATGTAACAATATATATATATATATATATATATATATATATATATATATATATATATATATATATTGTTATTAGTTTATTACAGTTGTAAAGTTGTTTGATTGAAATGTGAGCGTATGAATTTTACTAGTATAAGGATATTGGAGAGACTGAATCATAACTCAGCGGCACAGAGTACTTAATAATGACTTTAGAATTTGGTATATTTATGTCGTATACTCATTCCATATGGCGACAAAATGATCATAAATTTGGCCAAAAATGGAAAAAAAATTTCACGGGGGGTGGGGGCTAAGAGCGCCCCCCCCCCAACCACAAAATTGTACTGGCTCGCTGTGATCGCCAAAGTCATGGGCTGCACAGTTAAAGAGATGAAAAAAAAAAAGCCCTCTCTCCCCCTTTCAACATTCTGGGTATGCAACTGATTATGACAAATTACCTTGAGGTTTCTGATCTTCAGATTGTTGCTGCTATGGACAGCTCCTTTGAATGCACCAGGGAGATAGTTATGCTCTCTCACCTTTTGATCGTTCCCAAAGAATCCAGACTCCATGATACTTTTCTGCTTCCCCCTTGACTCTCTTCGAGGTTCTCTGAAGGTTTCTCTGATCCAGGAATCCTGCAAGAACAACTTTGATCCCAAATCTGAGAGTTTACTCACCTTCCATATTGACCCCCTCTGCGTGAATTTCGCCACTTCCATGGCCGTGAGCCATCTGAGTGTGCCTTGCGCATTACGGAGGTTATTCTCTCGGGCATGGAAGCATACATTCCTTTTTCATATCCTCTGACTAACGCAAGAAAGCCTTGGTTTAATCACTCTTGTACTAATGCTGTCCGCAACAAGGAGAGGGCCTACAAAAGGTGCCGGAGCCAACCCACCCCTGAATCACATCATCTTTACGTTTCTGCCCGGAATCGTGCTAAGTCTGTTCTTTGCTCTGCTAAAAATAATTTCATCCGTACTAAATGCTCTCAACTCTCCAACTTGAATTCTTCCCGTTCCTTCTTGCACCTTGCCAAAAAGCTTTCTAACAACTTTACCTAATCATCCTTCCCTCCTTTTCTCTACTCTGATGGTTCTGTAGCTATTTCTTCTGCTGATAAAGCAGATCTCTTCGCACAGACTTTCTCCTCCAATTCCACTTTAGACGATTCCGGTGCTGTTCCTCCATCACTTCCTCCCTCTGACTTCCTCATGGCTGACATTAAAATTTCTTCAGCTGATGTATTTTCTACCATCACTGGCCTCAGTACTAACAAGACATATGGGCCTGATGGGGTCCCTCCTGTTGTTCTCAAGAACTGTGCTTCTGTGCTTACACCCTGCCTAGGCAAACTCTTTCACCATTGTCTGTCAACTTGTACCTTTCCTTCTGGCTGGAAGTTTGCTCTCATTCAGCCAGTCCCAAAGAAGAGTGACCACTCCCAACCCTCCAACTATCGTCCAATTGCTTTAACGTCCTGTATTTCAAAAGTTTTCAATTCAATTCTCAATAGAAAAATTTTAAGGCATCTCTCCTATCACAACCTTCTTTCCGATCGTCAGTACGGGTTCCGTCAGGGACCCTCCACTGGCGGTCTTCTCACCAACCTTTCAGACTCCTGGTCATCCTCCTTTCGGGACTTTGGCGAAAGCTCCGCCATTGCACTTGACATCTCAAAGGCTTTCGATCGAGTCTGGCATAAATCTTTAATTTCCAAACTGCCCTCCTACGGTTTCTATCCTTCTATCTGTGCCTTCATCGCTAGCTTCCTTTCTGGTCGTTCTATAGCCGCTGTTGTAGACGGCCATCGTTCTTCTCCTAGATCTATCAACAGTCCTCAGGGCTCTGTCCTATCACCAACTCTCTTCCTTTTATTCATCAATGATCTTCTAAGCTGTACATCTAACCCTATCCACTCATACGCTGATGACTCCACCCTTCACCTTTCCATTCGGTTCCCGCAACGCCCATCTCAACAGTTACTTCAACAAACAAGGGCTGAGGCTATGGCACACCTAATGTCTGACTTGGCTCGTATCTCTTACTGGGGTAAAAATAATATGATTGTTTTTAATGCATCTAAGACCCAGTTCTTACACCTATCAACCCGACAAAATCTTCCACAGGTATACCCACTAATGTTTAATAATATTCAGCTTAATCCTGCATCATCCTTGAACATGCTTGGGGTTTCATTTACTCGGGACTTATCTTGAAAAGATCATATTACATCTCTTGTAAAATCTGCTTCCAAGAGATTGGGTGTGCTAAGCCGACTCCGCTCTTTCTTTACCCCTGCACAATTGTTGACTCTATACAGGGGTTTTATCCGCCCCTGTGTGGAGTACAACTCTCATGTGTGGGGAGGCTCCCCACATACAGCTCTTCTCAATAGGGTGGAGTCAAAGGCTTTTCGTCTCATTAACTCTCCTCCTCTTACTGACTCCCTTCAACCTCTGTCTTTTCGCCGCACTGTTGCATCTTTATCTCTTTTCTATCGCTACTTTAATGGTCACTGCACCTCTGAACTGTCTCCTTGCATTCCTCCACCTCTACGACGGGCGCGTAGCACCCGTCTGGCGGCAAACTCTCATCCGTTTTCTGTCCAACTCTCTAATGCAAGAGTTAACAGTTACTCCCAGTCTTTCATTTATGCAACAGGTCAACTCTGAAACTGTCTCCCTTTGTCTGTATTTCCTGCTGCCTATGATCTCCAGTCTTTCAAACGCAGTGTGTCCAGGCATCTCAAAATGATCGGATCTTGAATTTGGCTCTCTATTGTATTTTGTTTTTCTCTTGGAGGGAACTGTTACTGCAGGCTCATGGCCTTTGGTTCCTTCTTCCTTGCATAAAAAAAAAAAAAAAGTCTTCTGAGCCATGCTTGTGATTATGTCTCTGAGCGCAGAATGCTGTGATTTCGATCTCATACACCTACCGCTGAAGCATTTTTCATTTTCTATTTCTCCAGATTCAGGGTCTCCTTATCGACGCTGAGGTAGATGCTGACTTTTAATTTCTTTCAGGTTTGCTTTTTCGCTTTATGGATGATCTTCGTTATAACATTCTTACTGATAAAATTATTTGGATCCACTGCTTTAATGTTAGTATAACAGTGCCTTCACTGCGTCATCGCAGCTCTGCTGATTAAAAAAAAAAAAAAAACGCACAGACGATGTTTTAGCTTTTTCTCACGATCCCTAAGAATGTATGCCTGTACACTGCGTATCTGAAATTGCTAGTTAGCCTGTTGCGCCTCGAACTTCTCAAAGCAATCAAATCTGATGAGAATTTTGCTCTCGTTTTTCTGTTGCTTAACCGTTTGAGGTCAGGCGGATATGGTAGATGTGAATGATTTTAAAACATTCAATAACAATGCGAATTACGTTATGACTTTCATCGATTTCTTTAGCGACTATGTTGAGGCTATACACATTAAGTAGAAAGAGGCATAGAAATTACGAGGCTTTTAAGCTATAATTTAGAGAATGAGTTTGAAGAAAACTGAAGAAAAATAAAAGGACAATATTTATCAATAAGACGACTTCAGGACCTGGTGGAAAAGTGAAGAATGCATTGGTTTTCAGCCAAGAATAAACCAAAAGACTAAGTTGTAATGCATTTCGACAGAAACTTAGAGTGTAACGCCAGCCATCACCGAAGTATTGAAATGACACTGCCTGAAATTCAGATTCTGACTATAGCAAGCGCATCTACGAATTTTTTTTTGTTTTCACATGGTTTGGCCATGTGGAGAGGATGGAGGGTGAAAGACTGACGAAGAGAGTGTATGTGAGTGAGGTGGAGGGGGGAAGAGGGAGGGGGAGGCCGAGGATGAGATGGAGGGATGGGGTGGAGAGGTATATGAGAGAGGGGGGTGTGAGTTGGGAGCAGGGCAGTGAAATGGCGGGGGACAGGGCGACTTGGAGGCGATTTGTTTGTGGCCACCCCAAACGGGATTGAGGCGTCTGGCAATAGATAGATAGATAGATCGGAGAACGAGGGGCTGTACAGTATTCACAGAGAGGCCAGAATGTATTTCTTCTGACGCAAACTGTCCGATCATGTAGGCTGGGATTTTAAAAAAATGGACAATGAAAATTTCATTCATTGGCTTACTTTCTGACCAATCTGTTTCTTATTAACAACTGAATTGTGTGTGGGAATAATAAACAGTTTATGGAGAAGCTGACCCATTAAACGAAACATATAATCCCTCAGTATGAATGCACCCTTGATTCAGAGACTCAGAGTAGCCACCGTGTTCAAATCAGTAGAAAGTACAAAGCCTTTCGGAAAGGTTGTTTTCCCAATTTTATTGCGGAAGTGTTTGCGATAGCAGAGGGCTTACGAAACTACCGACGCATAAAATGAAAATTATGATCGGGAGTTTTTATGAAGAGGAAATACTAAAAAACAAGTCAGAATCGCAGCTGATAGTTTCAACAATCAGTAAAATTGGTTGCAAACAATTGGGATTGCAAGCCGCAACAAGAAATTCAGTTTGTAGTCATGACTGGAGATTGCAACAATTGTGACTCCAGGTTGCAGAATCAGGATTGCATGTTACAACAATCAGCACTGCAGGGTGCAACAGATAGTATTAGTGATATTTCTTCCATAATATATATTAATGTCCATACTAAAAAAAAAAAAAATGAGATTCATACTAAAAAAAAATAAAAAAACAGAGAAGGAAGAAGTTTAAGCTTCTGAAACTACTAAATAACCAGACAAAGAAAATATTCGCAACCATTCAGGAACCATAGCCTTAGCTCCCTGTTATGCTACTGTAGCATCACAACATCAGCGTCCTCGCATTCTAGTATCACAGCCTCAACTCCCTGCCATTCTAGCAACACAGCCTCAACTCTCTGCCATTCTAGCATCACCGCCTCAATTCCCTGCCATTCTAGCATCATAGCCTCAGCATCATGCCATTCTAGCATCACAGCCTCAGCGTCCTGCAATTGTAGCATCACAGCATCAGGGTCTTGCCGTTCTAGCATCACAGCCTCAGCATCGTGCCATTCTAGCAGCACAGCTTCAATTCACTGTCATCCTAGCATCACAGCCTCAGTGTCCTGCCATTTTAGCTTCACAGCATCGTCGTCATGCCATTCTAGCATCACAGCTTCTACTCCCTGCCATTCTAGCATCACATTCTCAACTCCCTACCATTCTAGCTTTACAGCCTCAACTCCCTGTCTTTGTAGCATCACCTGTCCTGCCATTCTAGCATCACTGCCTCTGTGTCCTGCCATTCTAGCATCGCAGCCTCAGTGTCCTGTCATTCTAGCATCAGCCTCAGTGTCCTGCCATTCTAGTATCGCAGCCTCAGTGTCCTGCCATTATAGGGTCACAGGTTGAGTGGCCTGCCATTCAAGTACCTCAGTCAGAACTTCCATCAGTACCTTAACTTATATTCTTATCTTAGCGAAAGCAGATTTTAAAGCTGATTTCAGATAGCACAAAAGCGCTAGAAAATAATGGAAAGATATCAGAGCGATTATTATGAAGCCTATGGTGTAAAACCCAGTGAGGATAACCGAGTATTTACAGTGAGAAAACTTAACTTAAGTACTATAATAGTTATGAAAGTAATATTGCTATAACTGGTAAAGGCGAACGAACTGCGTAAATTCCTGACCTTAAACAGTCTTGGGCGAATATCAGATTAGGACAGTGCAACTTATACGAAGATAATGCTGCAGACAAAACCACCGTTAAAACAAGATGGTAGTACCAAGGCAATTAGAGACAGTACTTAGTTAAACTCTGTGAAATCCAGCATACGAAATATCCCCAAAACATCGAACACAGCGAAATAGCTTACCTGACATAGCTATTCCATTTCTCATCCATCGAACATTATGGCCCTCCAAGATCGACATCATCTGTTATTTCTAGAGATGCAGGCTAGCAATGGGAATGTTTTCAGTGAATTACAAACTATGAACTATGAATTTCTGTTACTGAGAATATCCAATGAATGTACGGCGGGAAGCTTTTTTTTTTTTTTTTTTTTTTTTTTTCAAAATAAGTGGAACATAAAGTATCCCTGTCAGTGGTCAAGCCAAATAACAAAATCATGCCGTTCATCATCAGCGGTGGCTCAATCGGTAGAGAGGTGGCCTGCAGTTCTAGCGGAGCGAGGTTCGAATCCCGGCTGGGGCAGGGAACAGTTTAAGGATTTGAATTTCATTAAATCAGGCTTTACTGATCTACCAGAAGACCCGCCGACATGTCGTAAAAATACCCCCGCTAATACCAATACACCAGTCCTGTATGAGACAGCCCTAGCATGTATTCAATATGGACGGTGGGGGTTAGCGCCGAAGTGGTGACATATAGGGGTGTATGGTATGTAGGAGGACTACTGGGCCTTGATAGCAGGCTGTGAAGCCTATGCCCAGAGTCGGACACATAAAAAAAAAAAAAAAAAAACGTGTTCATTCGGCGTGATCCGAAAAAGAGTTGAAACATATCCATATTACTGACTCACACACACACACACACACACACACACACACACGTGGAAAAAAAAAATTCCTTTCTCCTAAATTTGAAAAGTTCAGGTTAAGCAGTTATCCAAACAAGGTACCTTTCTCTTTTCTGAACAAGGTTTACTAAAGACAGCTGGTGTTATTGGCTGTCGCTGGCGGTGCTAGCTAGATTGTGAAAGCCGTTAACGATAAAAAATAGCCCATAAAAAGCCGAAGGAATGGGAAATAACAACCGTCGAATTAAAGAGAAATTTTACACACACACACACACACACACACACACACACACACACACACACACATATATATATATATATATATATATATATATATATATATATATATATATATATATATATATATATATATATATATGATCACCATCATCATCATCCGGACCTCCTCTTCCACCCTAGGGCAGGGCGAGGAGTAGCAACGTCCAGATAGCTCATGTTTGCCCAGTCCAATGGGTCACGCTTCCATTCACTCATCATTCAAGCCTCCGGATTCCTTACTCTGTCTGATACCCTCCAAACTTTAACACATTCATTAGCTTCACATAAATGTACCCAATAGAGTCAATCTGAACGCTGCCACGGTAAAGAGGGATGCCAAATCCCTGATCATGCACTTCTTCTCACAGCATTCATCCAGGCAGATCGATCTCTTGTGAGTTCCCTAGCCTCTCTGACTAACATACCTCTCATCCTCACACGCTCATCCTCCACTTCCCTCCACCTTCTCCTTCACCTACCTCGGTTCCTCCCTCCTTCAAATTCGCTCAGATATACCTTTTTTCACCACTCTTTCTGTTATCCATTCTCTTCACATGACAATACCATCTCAGTACACTCATCGATTCTGGTGTCCATAGACTTCCTCACTCTGCATCTTTCACGAATCACATTATTTCGTATCCTTTCCTATCTTTGTACTCCACATACATTCCTCAGCAGTCCCATCTCCACTGTTCTCACTTTCGACTTATCACTTTCATGCCACACCATAGACTCACATCCATATGTTGAAGTTGGTACTAACACTCCTTTACGTAAGCCTCGCGCAGCTGCAAATCTCAAGCCTCATTCTTATCAAGGCCTTCGTATCACCAGCTACTTTCCTTCCTTGTGTCACCCTACTTTCCACTTCTTTTGCACATTTTCCTCTCTTTTCTATGGCTGTATCCAGGTATTTGAACTCTCTTTGATCAATTCCAGCCTCTCTCCATTCACTGTAACATCACCCTGGGAGTCACCTTCTCTCTCGATTACCATCACTTTACACTTGTCAACATTTACCCTCAAGGCACGACGCTCAGACATGAACAAAACTCTGCACTAGTCTACTAAGTTCTTGTCTTTAGCACTGCATCATCAGCATACAACGAATTTGAGATATTCCATCCATCACCATTCATTACCGACGCCATCTCTCTCTCCATTACTCGTGTTTTCACTTGTCTAACCACCCCGTCCATATATATATATATATATATATATATATATATATATATATATATATATATATATATATATCTATATATATCTATATATATACTGTATATAGATAGATAAATAGATTTAGATATAGATATAGATATAGATATATATATATATATCTATAGATAGATAGATATAGATAGATATATGGATAGATAGATTAACAGATTGATAGATAGATAGATAGATAGATGGAGCCTCTCTAGTACAGTGGTAGTGTGTGCGTTTCGTACACGGGTGAAGAAGGGTTCGCGCCCCGCGAGGGTAATAAACTTTGGGAGTGTTCACCTGGCCACGTACTGCATTGGCGGACACAAGGGGTGCTGTGGTTGAACCAGTGTCACTTACTGTAAAGTATGCTTGCACCCAGTCGGCTTGCGCAGGCTGATTGCACTTGGTTCACAGACTACACACACATCCAAAGCCACTCCAACGCTACAATTACACTTACAAGCACTTCTTGCCCTACATAGAATCTCTACCAGACAGCCTAAGCCACTTGGTAGAGATACATTGGCTGTATCGTCCCGACTTCGATCGGGATCTGCTGGTACTCCAGTGGATATTCAAACGGCTGCTGCTGCTGATATATATATATATATCATCAGCCATAACTAGTCCTCTGCTGAACAAAGGCCTCCCCCAGTCTTTTCCACGAATTCCTTGACTGAGCCAATCTTTGCCATTTTTTCCCTGCAAATTTCTTTTTCTCATCATCTCTCCATCTCCTGTCTGGCCTTTTTCTGCTATGCTTACATTCTCTTGATGTCCAGTTAGTCAGCCTCTTGTTCCATCGGTTATCCCTTATTCTTGCTATATGGCATGCCCACCTCCATTTCTGTTTTATAATATCTTTGACTTTAGTCTGCTCTCTCACCCAAGTTGATCTCTTCCTGTCTCTTAAAGATATTCCCAACATTAACCTTTCCATTGCTCTCTGAGAACGGATTAATTTATTTTCCATTGATTTTGTCAGCTTCCAGGTCTCACAACCATATGTCATAGCTGGATTTATACATTCGTTGTGTACTTTTCGTTTCATACAAACTGGCAAGCTACTTTTCATAATGCCTCTATGTTTACCGAAAGTTTTCCATCCAATTGTAATGCATCTTTTCATTTAGCTATCATGATCTTTCGTTAATTTTAGTATTTGTCCCAAGTAATTGTACTCCTCAACTTCTTCAAGAATTTCATTGCATATTCTGATAACACTCTTTGGCGTTTGTGGATCAAACATTACTTTAGTTTTACTTCGGTTCATCTTCAGTCCTACTTTCAGACTTTCTCTGTTCAGGTCATTTAACATTTCTTGCAATGCCTCCTCTGTTTCTAAGATTAGGACAATGTCATCTGCAAATATTAAATGGTTTAGCTTTTCTTCATCAATGTTCACTCCTTTGTTTTCCCAGTCTAGCTTTCTGAAAATACTTTCTAGGCATGCTGTAAATAATTTTGGTGAAATTGTATCTCCCTAACTCACGCCCTTCTCATCTCAATTTTCTCTGAGTCCCTATGTAATTTAATTGTAGCAGTTCCCTCTTTATATATGTTTTCGGGCAGGTTTACAATGTTCTCATTCACTCCTTGTTCTCGCAATGAATATTTAATTGCTATTGCTCCACTGAGTCGAAAGCCTTTTCGTAACCAACAAAACCTAGCCACAGTGGTTTATTATAGTCTATAGTTTTCTCAATTACCTGGTTCATTGTATGCAGATGATCAATGGTCGAATACCCGCTTTGGAATCCCGCCTGTTCACGAGGTTGGTTTTCCTCGAAAATTGTTGTTATTTTGATCGTAAGGATTTTTGTGAAGGGTTTGTCAATGACTGATAATAAGCTAATGGGTCGATAGTTACTAAGATCTTTTGAGTCACCTTTTTTGTTGAGTAAAATAACTATTGCATTACACCATGTTTTTTGGATTTTTCTTCCGTTTTATACAGTGGGTAAATAAGTGAGCAAGCCTATTTTGTACTTCTACTCCGGCATCCAACATATATCTGTTACTATTCCATCTTCTTCCGGAGCGTTCCCTCTTTTCATATTTTTAAGACAAATATTTACTTCGTCTGGTGTTACCTCAGGTATTTCACCTGTGTCAACTGAAAAGTTAGCTATTGGTACTACTGTCTTTGAGGCATACAGATCTTTGCAAAATTCTTCAACTCTCTTCACCATCTTATCTCGGCATTCAATGATTTCACCGTTTTTTTCTTTCAGTGATATCATTTTTGCTTTCCTAGTGCCACTTTACTTCGGACCTGTCTCAGACTTTTTCCATTTTCGATGGTTTCTTTGATCTGATCCATTTTTCTCTTTCTTTTTCCTTCTCTTTGTCTTTTGTTGATAAGCTTATTTAATTCCGCTTGTTCGATTTCGTCTTTCTTTGTATTTACTTTCATTTCCTTTTGTTTTTTCATAAACTCGAGTGTCTTTTCTGAATATTTCTTGGCTTTGGTTCTATTAGGTTTTCCTACTACCTCCGCTGATTCTCTTAGCACTTTTGTCAGTCTGTCATTCAGCTCATCAGTGTCACATTCAGCATTACTTAGAGCCTGAAATCTGTTTCTTATTTCCAACGGAAAGGCTGTTTTGTGTTTGTCTACTATTATTGGTCATATCTTTTTATCTTTAATCATCTTCTTTCTTTCAGTTTTGAAACTGAATCTTGCTGTGCAACCCACCATTCTATGATCACTACCTATATTTACTTTGTTGATAACTGTGACATTTGTGATCGTGTTATTCTTATCTGCTATAATGAAGTCGATTTCATTCTTTGTTTCTCCATTTGGGCTTCTCCAGGTCCACTTTCTTCCTGTTCTTTTGTGAAAGAATGTGCTCAATGTTCTCAAGTTAAACATTTGAGCAAAATTTACCAGCATTCCTCCTCTTTCATTCCTTTCTCCCGCTCCAAATTTTCCCATACATGCTTCTCCATTTTTCGACTTCCCAACTTTTGCATTGAAGTCTCCCATGAGTATAGTATATGTTGTCTTTTCTTCTTCCATAATCTGGGAGATGTCATCATAGAATGTTTCTATTTCTTCATCTGGGCTTTGAGAAGTTGGTGCATATACTTCCATTACTTTCATGGTATATTTTGTGCATAGTCTAATGAGAACAAATGCTGCTCTGTCATATACACTGCTGAATTTAACAATGTTGTCAGCAAGATTTCTGTTAATTGGAAATCCTACACCACTAACTCTTTCATTTTCCATTCCTCTGTAGTAAAATAGATGTTTGCTGTCTTCAAGCTGAAATACTTTTTCTTCTTTTCTGCAGATCTCACTCAAACCTACAATATCCCAACTAGTGTTTTCCAGCTCAGTCATCAGGTTATCAAGTTTGTAATCTTCTGCGAGGCTTCTTACATAGTATGCATAGATCTTCATCGATTTCAGTTTGTTTAACATCCAAGAGTAATTTTCCAGCACAGTGCATACTCATTTTCGGTAGCACACTGCCCGTAAGCACAAGAGGCAGTGCGGTTGGACCTTTAGTAGACGATGATCCAAAAGGAACGCCCATCAAATCATTTGCAATAGATCTCATGTTTGGTTGGAAGGACTGTGGCAAATAATCTCACCTCACTGCCACAGAGTTTCTGGCGAGATGTAACTTTTGTGCCACGTTATTCGTTATATTCGGTGGAGCCCTATATATCTATAGGGGGTCCTATGGTCCGCGCCATGTAAGTCAGTACCTTGTATATCTACAAGGCCTTCCCCTATCCACCACCTGGGGACACGCCAGGTAGCAGTGCGATCCTGCCCTTTATATATATATATATATATATATATATATATATATAGAGAGAGAGAGAGAGAGAGAGAGAGAGAGAGAGAGAGAGACAGATAGATAATTATATAGATAGATAGATAGATATAGATATATAGTGTCACTGGCATAGTTATCCCAGTAGCGAATGGGTGAAATAGAGGATAAGGTGATAATGAAAGGGGAGAGAAGCGAGCCATTAATAACACAAAATCTTTTTCTTATCAGTTTTGCTGCCTGTAAGGGTAACCCTAGTCCCCACGTTAATTTACCCAAGCCGTCACGTTTTGCCTTCTCAACTGATAAGACCCCAGATGTTTTTCTCACAAATTATGCAGAAAGTTCCTCCTGTCCTTGAACTGTGGGTGTGACATAATGTGGGAGGAGCAAAGTAGGGATATTTGCCAATTAGAAGTCTATATGGTGCTTTCGTCACGTTCTTGATGGCACGCAATTGGTTCTGTGTGGAGTGTATGAGGCCCTCATTGGTAGCAGGTGCCTCTATTGTTTCTGTATGGACAGAGATTATTTTTAAGACAGCCTAGTGGTTAATTAGCTGAGAATTGCAGAGAAAGCTCCTTTATAAGCTGCAGGAAAATGTGAAGAGACACATTTAGTCTCATTTTTGTACACACGCCCCTGTACACATTAGTCATATTTTGTACACACATCCCTGTACTCATTTTGCCATTTGTACACATTTTGTCCCATTTACTGTCACGTTACACTTTTGTCACATTGTGTTGCACTTTTCCCCAACACTACTCAGTACGTGACTTTGATTACAAAACACACCGTTTGTGTACAATTTCCCATTTTTGATTCACTCCTCCAGTGTGTGTGATTTATATCTGGATTTAACCTTCGAAGTCTCCACGTTTCCTCGAGCTTTGTGAGTACTTAGCTTCCACTGAGTGTATTCTGGTTAGGTAAGAAATACCTTGTTTTATATTTTTGTATCCTTAGGCCTATATGAATCCTCCCTTTTGTAAAACGAACCCTGGTTTCTTCTTTGGTTGTGTATGTTATAGTGTACAGTAAAGTTAAGTTAGTTTTCTTGCAAACTTTATCTTATCCCTTTTGGTGCTTAATTAAGGGTTGAAAGTGCACTGTAATATACACCCCCATAACAATTTGGCGACCTCTTGCCCAGGATAGCTCTGTGACATAATATTGGCAACCTTGGCCACATACACAGTGCTTACTCTTACCTACTTAACTATAATCAGTAATCATGGCCCTAATGAGTGATAGTGATGTGAAAGCATTTTTGGATTCTAAGCCTTCCCCAACCAGAGTGAAAACACTCGCAAAACACGAGCTCATATTGCTTGCCCAGGCTTTACGGTTGAGATTTCCTGCCTCAGTCACTAAGACTAAGTTACTTGATTTAATATTGGACACCATGTTTGAGCAAAGTGAGTCCTCTATAGCTAGTTCTGAGCCATTTGATACTGCACAAGGTGTTGACCCTGAGCCTTTGGCATCAGAGATACCTTGGCCCTAGTGATTTCTCTGCTCATGATACTGGTGACAAAGTGCAACTTGAGTTAGCCAGAATTAAATTGAGGGAACTAGAGGTGCAAGCAAAAATGAGGGAACAAGAATGGAATGCCAAAATGAAGGAAATAGAATTACAAGCTCAAATGAGACAAAAGGAAACAGAAATACAGGTTTAAATGAGACAAAAGGAAATGGATCACGAATACAGACTGAAACACCCTAGTTTACCTAGAGCTAATAGTTCATCTGCCAAGGAATCTTTTGATGCTGCTAGGGACATTAACCTAGTACCTCCCTTTAATGAGCAAGATGTCACCATGTATTTCCATATGTTTGAAAAGGTAGCAGGTCGTCTCTCGTGGCCAAAAGACTCTTGGACAGTACTGCTGCAGAGTGTTTTTTGAAAGGAAAGGCTCAAGAGGCTTATATTTCTCTATCAGTTGATCAAAGTGCTAACTATGATTGTTTAAAAAAATGCAATTCTCAAAGCATATGAACTCGTGCAAGAGGCATATAGGCTTAAATTTAGATCCACCTTTAAACAGAGAGATCAGACTCATGTGGAATATGTTAGAGTACTCACAAACTTATTTGATCAATGGTTGCATTCTAAGAAAGTTGATGATTTCTGTAAACTTAAAGATTAATAATCTTGGAGAACTTCACTGGTAAGATAGATAGGGATGTGGCTACATACCTAGTGGAAAAAGATTTAGATACCCTAGCTGAGGCTGCTGTTGTAGCAGATAACTATAGTATAATTCATAAGCATGAACGTAAGCCTCAGTTATTTGTTAAGGGTAGGAGAGTGAACTAACCAGTTTTTGTGAACCCTTCTGGTAAAGGCAAGTTAATGTCAAGTGACACTAGTGGGAACACTGCAACCCCAGAGCATGTTAGTTCTACGAAAGTAAATGAGGACAGTGTTGCCAGAGGGTCAAGAAAAAGTGTCAGGTTTTGCCAGTATTGCCAGAAAACGGGGCACTTGGAGGATTGGTGCTGGAAAAAACGGGGGAAAAGTCCCTTGGTAAAACCTGTTTCTTTAGTAAACTCTTGGGGATATTTTGACATCTATAGAGAGCAGCCACCCACAGATGTTGTTAGCGGTAGTCAGACACAACCCCAGCAGGTGCATATTGTTGATAAGGCCAGAGTGGAACTGTCAGTGGTGGATAGAAGGACTCCCGTAGAGCCAATGTTAGACGCTAGTAAGACTGGGGCAGTGCAGCCGTCAAGTTCAGGTGAGAGTGGTCATAAGACTCCATCAGAGTGTCCTCCCCCAAGCAGTACTCAAAGTGATTCCTTCCCAGGTCATTTATTTGCTAACTTTATTTGTAAGGGGTTAGTTTCAGTTGATGGAATAGGTGGTAAGGAAGTAACTATACTTAGAGACACAGGAGCTTCACAGTCACTAATGTTGAAGGGGATTGTTGATGTAGCTGACCCTAATGAATGTGTCTTGCTACAGGGTATAGCTGAGTTTGTATCTGTTTCCCTAGTTGAGGTGAAGCTCCAGTCAGAGTTAGTTACTGGTTCAGTGCATGTGGGTGTTGTTGACCAGCTTCCTGTACAAGGGGTCACTTTCCTTTTGGGTAATGACCTGGCGGGAGGACAGATGAGTGCTGTTCCCTGCGTGTCAAAAACTCCCCCGAGTGAGGATAGGACTAAAGAGTTGAAGATACATGTCCTAAATTGTTTCCCGCATGTGCTGTAACTAGAGTTATGACGGCAAAAGCCAGCCATGAGAATGTTGACAGTAATGGTACTGGCAATGCCGATGATGATATTGGGCTTGGTGATACCTTTTTTGCCCAGTTAAATGACTCAGAGGTTGATTATGCTCCCCAGACTGATGCAAGTGCAAAGTTAGCTGATATGCAAAGATCTGATCCAGAGATTGCCACTTTAATTGACTCAGCAGTTAGGGAAGATGAATGAGTCTGAACTGACAGAGTGTTTTTATTTAAGGCCAAATAACGTGTTAATGAGAAGATGGAGACCTCCTAGTGTTGCTCATGATAACGAGTGGGAGACTGTACATTAGGCTGTGGTTCCAAGACCCTATAGGAAAAAAATTATGTCCATTGCTCATGACTTCTTTAGCAGGTCACTTAGGGGTGAGGAAGACTCTCTCCCTCATCTGGCAGCATTTTTACTGGCCTGGAATCCATCGAGATGTCTCCCGGTTCTGTAGGTCATGTCACACCTGTTAGCTAGTCGGTAAGAGCAATAAGCCCATCCCTGCGGCTCCTCTGATTCCTCTACCTGTGTTTGAGGCCCCATTCACTAGAGTCCTTTTGGACATTGTTGGCCCTTTGCCTAAGACCTCTTCAGGCCACAAGTATATCCTCACAATGTTAGACATGGCCACTAGATATCCTGAAGCCATTCCCTTGAGAAATATATCAGCTAAATTGGTTGTAAAGGAGATGCTAACCTTCTTTACCCGTTTTGGTCTCCCTAAGGAGGTGCAGTCGGATCAAGGCAGTAATTTTAATTCCAAACTGTTCAGACAAACCCTTAAGGAGTTAGGAATCTCATAGATCACTTCCTCAGCATATCATCCTCAGAGTCAAGGTGCATTAGAGAGGTATCACCAAACTTTGAAAAGTATGCTCAGAAAACTATGTGTTGATGAAAAGGAATGGGACAAGTGTCTACCTTTCCTACTTTTTGCAACCAGAGAGGCACCGAGCGAGTCCTTGGGCTACTCCCCATTTCAGTTAATCTTTGGCCACGAAGTAAGAGGTCCCCTTAAACTCCTCAAAGAACAATGGGTCAAGGATGATGACCAAATTAACTTGCTAGACTATGTGTCAAAATTTAAAGAAAGACTGGCCTATAGTATGGAAGTAACCAGGGCACACTTGGAGTCCTCTCAGGAGAAGATGAAGAGGTGGTATGACCACTCTAAGAAAGTTAGGCACAGAGTGTTTCACCCAGGCGATTAAGTTCTTGTCTTGCTTCCCATTCATGGTCAGCCTCTGCAGGCAAGTTTTGCAGGCCCTTATCTAATGGAAATGAGGGTAGGTGAAGTAAATTATGTCATTTTAACCCCAGACCGGAGGAAGGAACGAAGATTGTGCCATATAAATATGTTGAAAGAGTACCACAGGCTAAACGTAGACGTGGTGTCAGCTGTCGAGTTTGCGGATCCCCCTAGTGCTGCATGTGTGGTGTCGGCTGTCGAGTTGGTGGAGGATGAGGGCTGCCCTTTGACTTTGGACCAGATGACCAGTCGGAGAGAAAACCAGGAAGCTTGGAGTACATTGACTGATAAACTCTCCCACTTGACTGCAGAACGGTGTGCTGAGCTTGTTGCCCTTCTCAGGAAGTTCCCTGATGTCTTCCGGGACACCCCAGGACGGAAGGAAGTGGCACAGCACGATGTGGACGTTGGAGATGCCAGCCCTGTAAAGCAGTCCCCCTACTGGGCTAGTCCTCAGAAGCAGACCATCATTCGAGAGGAGCTGAACTACATGTTGCAGCAGGGGATAATCGAGTCCTGTCAACATGAGTGGTGCTCCCCAGACATAGTGGTTCCAAAACCCGATGGGTCACATCACTTTTGTATTGATTACCGTAGTCAACTCCCATACCAAGACTGATACTTACCCACTTCCTAGAGTAGATGATTGTTTGGACGCGATAGGCAGTGCTAAGTTTATCACAAAATTAGATTTAATGAAGGGATATTGGCAAGTCCCACTCACAGAAAGGGCCCAGGAAATTTCCTGTTTTGTGGCTGGTGGCAGGACTTATAAATGTAAGGTCATGCCCTATGGTATGAAGAATGCTCCTGCCACCATCCAAAAGCTGATGAATGATCTCACCAAGGATGTTGAGAACGTTGTTACTTACATTGATGATGATGTTATTTTTAGCAACACCTGGGAACAACACTTGAGCCAACTAGATGCCTTGCTTCAGAGACTGTCCTCTGCTAATTTAGTGCTTAATTTAGCTAAATGTGAATTTGTGAGGGCTCGAGTGCAGTACGTAGGTTATTTGGTCGGTTTAGGCAAAGTGAGTCCACCTGATGTTAAAGTTCAGGCCATAGTCCATTCCCCGCAACCCAAAAATAAGAGAGAGTTGCAACGATTCTTGGGTATGGTAGGGTACTACAGACGTTTTGTCCTGAACTTCTGTGATCTTGTAGCTCCCCTCACTGATTTGTTAAGAAAAGAAGTCAAGTATGAGTGGAAGCCAGAATGTGAGGAAGCCTATTCTAAAGTCAAAGCCATCCTGCCAAGTCACCCAGTGCTTCAAGCTCCCAATTTTGATAAACCCTTTAAATTAGCTGTTGATGCCAGTGGCCTAGGGGCCGGCGCAGTTTTGCTTCAGGATAATGATGAAGGCTTTGAGATGCCTGTGTGCTATTTTAGCAAAAACTTCAATAAGGCCCAGAGAAGTTATTCAACTATTGAGAAAGAACTCCTTGCACTCATACTTGCCCTTCAACACTTCTCTGTATATGTTGGTCCAGGGTCAGGTGATGTTGTAGTGTACACTGCTCACCACCCTCTGAAATTTTTGTCCCAATTTAAGGACAAAAATCTTAGATTGACCTGCTGGGCCCTATTTTTGAAAGCATACTCCCTTGATGTAAGACATGTAAAAGGTGTTAGTAATGTTTTAGCAGATTACCTGTCCAGAAATTGATTGTATAGTATCCAGAAATTTCCCGTTGGGAAATTTCTTCTCTCAGGAAGGGAGGTGTTACTGGAATAGTTACCCCAGTAGCGAATGGGTGAAATAGAGGATAAGGTGATAATGAAAGGGGAGAGAAGCGAGCCATTAATAACACAAAATCTTTTTCTTATCAGTTTTGCTGCCTGTAAGGGTAACCCTAGTCCCCACGTTAATTTACCCAAGCCGTCACGTTTTGCCTTCTCAACTGATAAGACCCCAGATGTTTTTCTCACAAATTACGCAGAAAGTTCCTCCTGTCCTTGAACTGTGGGTGTGACATAATGTGGGAGGAGCAAAGTAGGGATATTTGCCAATTAGAAGTCTATATGGTGCTTTCGTCACGTTCTTGATGGCACGCAATTGGTTCTGTGTGGAGTGTATGAGGCCCTCATTGGTAGCAGGTGCCTCTATTGTTTCTGTATGGACAGAGATTATTTTTAAGACAGCCTAGTGGTTAATTAGCTGAGAATTCCAGAGTAAGCTCCTTTATAAGCTCCAGGAAAATGTGAAGAGACACATTTAGTCTCATTTTTGTACACACATCCCTGTACACATCTGTCTTATTTTGTACACACATCCCTGTACTCATTTTGTCATTTGTACACATTTTGTCCCATTTACTGTCACGTTACACTTTTGTCACATTGTGTTGCACTTTTCCACAACACTACTCAATACGTGACTTTGATTACAAAACACACCGTTTGTGTACAATTTCCCATTTTTGATTCACTCCTCCATTTACACTAGTGTGTGATTTATATTTGGATTTAACCTTCGAAGTCTCCACGTTTCCTCGAGCATTGTGAGTACTTAGCTTCCACTGAGTGTATTCTGGTTAGGTAAGAAATAACTTGTTTTATATTTGTATCATGAGGCCTATATGAATCCTCCCTTTTGTAAAACGAACCCTGGTTTCTTCTTTGGTTGTGTATGTTATAGTGTACAGTAAAGTTAAGTTAGTTTTCTTGCAAACTTTATCTTATCCCTTTTGGTGCTTAATTAAGGGTTGAGAGTGCACTGTAATATACACCCTCATAACAATATATGTAGATATACATTTAAACATAGATATAGATATATAGATATAGATAGATATATATAGATGTATATATAGTAAATAGATAGATAGATAGATAGATAGACAGAGATAGAGATAGGTAGATAGATAAATATATAGATAGATAGATATAGATAGATAGATAGATAGACAGACTGGCAGATAGATAGATAGATAGATATGTATTGATACATATAGATAGATAGAGAAAGAGAGAGATAGACAGATAGATATATATCTATATCTATATCTATATATCTATATATATCAATATATCTATATCTATCTCTCTATCTATCTATCTATCTATCTATATATATATATATATATATATATATATATATATATATATATATATATATATATGTATTTATATATATACCTATATATATAATATCTATCTATCAATCTATCTCTATGTATCTATCTATCTATCTATATCTACATGTCTATATACATGTCTATATATATATATATATATATATATATATATATATATATATATATATATATATATATATATATATATATATATATATATAATATATATATTTACATATATATATTTGCATATATATATATATATATATATATATACACACACACATTGTTACATAGCCTATGATTTCATCATCCTTTGTGTAATTCTAACGTACAGTATGCTGCATGTTTGATCACGAGCGTGTTCTACCTCACTCCCCCCTTCTACCCTTATAGTAAAGTAAGTCGTTCTTTCTGTTGTTCAGAGCAGGATTGTCAACTCTTTGTCCCCATGGCTTCATTTGCGCGTCCTTCTTACAAGTTGTATCGAGCTCTGCCGGCCCGTATATAATGAGCTCAGTCTCTGCATTATTGCCACTTAGATCTACTCCTCATTTTGCTCACATCTCTGTCCTCCCCTATACAGTTGTTATTATTGTGAGTGCTCAGGAAGTCTCCAGCCATCTAACTGCTGTGTAATTTGAGTATGAGTGTTATTACATTTTGTTCTTGTACTGTATAGCATAAGGTGTTAATTTGTAGGCCTAGTGAGTTTTTTTGTGATTAATGTAAAGTTTGGATGTCAGTCATTATTAATAATATTTTGTATCTGTAATAATATATCTTGCATTCACTGAGTATTATCTGGCATTTTCATTTTATCAGGGCTGACTTAGATAAATTTACTCTTGCTAATTTCGTGTTAATAAAGGCTATTGCAGTTAACCATATATGTAACCTGTTTTTTGCCATTACATTATCCTTATGAGTCCTGAATGTTTTGTTGTTAGTTTGAGCATTAAACTTTAACTTGTAATTTTACCTAACTCTTTGTTTTGAACCTGGAACTTTGCGGGACAGTTTTTTCTGTTCCGTAACATAAATTTGGCAACCTCTTATCAGGATATTCAGGATATTATCACAAGGATATTGCTTAATATTTTGTGACTGTGATTTATTCATGATGTCTACTATTACTACGCTTGATGAAGCCAATGTTTTTTGTCAAATGTGCAAACAGTGTGTGATGTAGAAAACAGAACAAAGAATGAACTTAAGCTTGTTGCTCAACAATTGGGAATTGGGGTTCGCTCTCATCATTCTAAAGATCAAATTGTTGACATCATTAATGAAAGCTTGTTTAATGTAACTCCTCCAAATGAGCAAAACGCAGATTGAATTAGCTAAGTTACAGCTAGCCCTGCAGGAGGCTCGTGTTAAGGAGGCTGAATTTCAGGCAAATGCCAAAAAGGCTGATTTTCAGGCAAGTGCTAAGGAGGCTGAGTCTCAGGCTCGTATTCAGGAGGCACAAATTGAAATTGCTAGGATTCATGCAGACCATGAGTATCGCATGAAACAAGGTGTACTGGATCATCTAGCTCTGATGATTTTGATGTGGCTAAAAATGTTAAACTTGTCCCTCCTTTTAATGAACCTGATTTAACAAAGTATTTTCAGTCGTTTGAGAGGGTATTCGTAGCTACAGGTTTTAATTGGCCCAAAAAGTATTGGCCAGTACTCCTTCAAACTGTTCTCACCGGTAAAGCTCAAGTAACTTATGCATCTTTGCCTCAGGATCAATCTGATAATTATGATATAGTTAAGAGCTTGATTCTTAAGGCCTATGAACTTGTTCCTGAAGCCTATAGAGTAAAATTTAGGACAACTTTAAGCAAGATAAGCAATCCCATGTTGGGTATGCAAAAATCAAAGAAGATCTGTTAGAGCAGTGGTTAAATTCTAAGAATCTGGGTTCTGATTTTGACAAATTTAAGCAGATGATTTTGCTAGAGGATTTCAAAAGGTGTATTTATAAAGATGTAAGCCTATGTCTTGATGAGAGAATAGATAATTTGTCTCATGCTGCAGTTTTAGCTGATGAATGTTCTCACTCACAAGAGATATTCTAAAGAAAAAAAGAAAGCTGAGAGTAAGTACGTTGCCTCTACTCAGAGTACAGGTAACAGGAAAGAGAGTAAAGATGATGTTTCTCAGGAAGTAAATACCAGCTTAACCTCTAGATTTCAGAAAAGTAAATGTACTTATTGTAGTAAGCTTGGTCATACTACGGAGAAATGTTTCAGGAGAACAAAAAGGAGTCTTTAAATATTCAGTCAATTGGTCTAGTGTCCACCCTTGAGAGTTCCCAGAATTCCTTAACTGAGTTAACTGAACCTGTTTTGAGGGGTAAATTAAATTCAAATGATGGAGCTCCTCTTTTGAGCAGTAACGTGGGTGACACTCTCAAGAGTTCATGTGCTAATTTCCTGTCTGATGGTTTTGTCAGTCCTCTGGACAGTAATGACAGGAAATCAGTTAAAATATATCGTGATACAGGTGCTTGCCAATCCCTTATGCTGACCAGTGTTCTAGGCTCTAATGTTAATTCCTCTGATGAAACTGTAATCTTACTAGGTGTAGGGAATAATTACTTCTCTGTCCCTCTGTGCAGAGTGAATTTAGAGTCCGGTTTTGTTAATGGTTCCGTTATGGTTGGGTTGGTTGAGACATTCCCAATGTCAGGTGTAACTTTCTTACTTGGAAACGATATTGGTGGAAGTCAAGTGTGTCCAGCTCCTCAGTTGTCTAGTGAGCCAGTGGCTGCGGCCCAGGATTGTGATGTCCCTGATGTGTTCTCTGCATGTGCTGTCACTAGGGCTAAGTCTAAAGTTACTGGTGACTTAGAGGATAATGATGATGATGATGTTATCCTAGCTGACACTTTTCTTGCTAATTTGGACCACTCACCAGATGAGGCAGTACCCCGTAGTGTTGATAATTTGTCTCGTCAAGAGTTGGTTGAGTTGCAGGTTACTGACCCTGAGTTGAAAGGTCTAGCTAACTCTGCTTGCAGTGAGGAAGAGTCAGCTGGTGCTTCTACTTGTTGTTATATAAAGTCAGGAGTACTTATGAGGAAGTGAAGACCCAGAACAGCATCAGCCTACTGTGAGTGGGAGGTTGTACATCAAGTTGTCATCCCTCGTGTTTGTAGGCAGGATATCATTAGAGTGGCTCATGATTCCAGTTTGGCAGGACACCTTGGAGTGAGGAAGACTGTGGCACGCATTTTGAAACACTTCTACTGGCCAGGTATCTTCAGGGATGTTTCCTGGTATTGTAAGTCTTGTCACAGCTGTCAAGTTGTGGGGAAGTGTAATCAGACCAAAAAGGTTGCACCTCTAGTTCCCATTCCTCCTTTTGAGGCGCCATTCACCCGTGTGTTGGTGGATATTGTGGGCCCTCTTCCTAAGACTTCTTCAGGATTTTCTTATGTGTTGACCCTGATTGATATGGCTACTCGTTATTCTGAAGCCGTTCCACTTAGAAATATCTCAGCAAAGAACGTGGTTAAGGAAATGCTAGGGTTCTTCACAAAGTTTGGTCTGCCCAAGGAGGTACAGTCAGACCGGGGAAGTAATTTCATGTCAAACGTTTTCAAGCAGTCTCTGAAAGAGTTGGGCATCACCCAGATCACGTCTTCAGCTTACCATCCCCAGACCCAAGGAGCGTTGGAGAGATATCATCAAACACTCAAATCGATGCTCAAGAAATACTGTTTGGAACATCAGAAAGACTGCGATAAAGGTCTTCCATTCGTTGTATTTGCCGCAAGAGAATCTCCAAATGAATCACTGGGCTTCTCACCTTTTGAACTACTGTTTGGCCATGAAGTAAGAGGACCCCTTAAGTTAAATGCTGGCTGTCGGAGGAAGATGACGTCAACCTGCTGGAGTATGTGATGAAGTTCAAAGAACGGCTGTCCACTGCTTTACAGCTGGCGAGAGAGAATTTAGGAGCTGCTCAGAAGAAGATGAAAATTTGGTATGATAAGAAGTCCAGGTTACGCCACTTTCAGCCTGGAGATCAGGTTTTGATTCTGCTACCGGTGCATGGGCAACCTCTTCAAGCCAAGTTTAGTGGTCCTTATTTCGTGGAGAAGAAACTCAGTGATGTCAACTATGTCATCGCCACACCAGATCGTAGAAAGAACAAGCAACTTTATCACATCAACATGCTAAAGTTATATCACAGGCAGGACGAAAATAACCCAGTCTGCACTGTAGCTGTTCCACCCGAGTCTGCAAGTGAAGCTCTCCCATGCAGTATGGGCCTGAGTGATAGTTTGGGGAAGAATCCTGATATCATGAATGATCTCCAGACTAAGCTTTCTCATCTAGCTCCCGAGGAAAGGCAGGAGTTTTCGGCATTACTGCAGGAGTACCCGCAAGTGTTCCGTGCCACTCCAGGAAGAACCAATGTGTTGATGCATGATGTCGATGTTGGAGACGCAAAGCCAATCAAATTGCCTCCTTACCGTGTGAACCCAATGAAAGTTCCTCTCATCCAGAAGGAGCTTGGCTACCTGTTGGACCACAATATGATTGAGCCCTGTCAGAGCGAGTGGAGTTCTCCTGTCACTCTAGTCCCTAAGCCAGGTGGGTCACAGCGGCTTCGCATTGACTACAGACGTGTTAATCAGATAACCAAAACAGACACTTACCCTCTCCGTCGTGTGGAAGATTGCATAGACAAGATCGGAAAGGCTAGGTACATAAGTAAGTTTGATTTGTTAAAGGGATACTGGCAAGTACCTATGACTGAACGTGCTAGGGAGATCTCATGTTTTGTAACACTAGGAAAGACTTTTGCATGTTCTGTAATGCCATATGGTATGAAGAATGCACCAGCCACATTTCAGAAGCTCATGAATGTTGTAACAGAGGGTTTGGCAGGGTGTGTTGTTTATATTGATGATGTATTAATCTTCAGTGACAACTGGAAAGGTCACCTATGCCATGTCAGTAAATTTCTTGAGCGTTTGGTTCAGGCTAATCTTGTAGCTAATTTATCAAAGTGTGAGTTTGGTCAAACTAAAGTTCAGTACCTTGGGTACGTAATTGGTGATGGACATGTTGCACCACCAGGAGCTAAGGTTCAGGTTATAAGTGATCTTCCCAGACCTAAAAGTAGGAAGGAGCTACAAAGATTTTTGGGAATGGTAGGTTATAACAGGAGATTTGTTCTTAACTTTTCAATTCTTGTATCACCACTTACAGACCTACTGAAAAAGGGAGTTAAATTTGTCTGGACCGATAACTGTGAATCCTCTTTCACCAAACTTAAAGCTATCCTATTAGGTCAGCCAGTGCTTGCTACTCCAAATTTTGCTAAGCCTTTTAAGATGGCTGTTGACACAAGTGATACAGGAGCTGGGGCTGTTTTGCTGCAAGAGGATGATCAGGGTATTGAACACCCTGTATCTTATTACAGTAAGAAGTTCACTCCACCTCAAAAGAACTACTCAACTATTGAGAAAGAGCTTTTGGACTTGATTTTGGGTTTACAGCATTTTTCATTTTGTGTTCTGGTTTTGACCCCATAGTCATTTATACCGATCATAACCCACTGAAATTCCTTAGTAAGTTTAAAGATAAAAATCAGAGATTGACAAGATGGAGTCTACTTCTTCAGGAGTATTCATTAGACATACAACATGTCAAGGGGAAAGAAAATGTTATTGCAGATTGCTTATCTAGACTTTAGACAGATTGTTTTAGAGTAATAAGAAATTTCCTTTGTAAATTTCTTTTTCTTTGTGGGGAGGTGTTACATAGCCTATGATTTCATCATCCTTTGTGTAATTCTAACGTACAGTATGCTGCATGTTTGATCATGAGCGTGTTCTGCCTCAGTTCCCCCCTTCTATCCTTATAGTAAAGTAAGTTGTTCTTTCTGTTGTTCAGAGCAGGATTGTCAACTCTTTGTCCCCATAGCTTCATTTGCGCGTCCTTCTTACAAGTTGTATCAAGCTCTGCTGGCCCCTATATAATGAGCTCAGTCTTTGCATTATTGCCACTTAGATCTACTCCTCATTTTGCTCACATCTCTGTCCTCCCCTATACAGTTGTTATTATTGTGAGTGCTCAGGAAGTCTCCAGCCATCTAACTGCTGTGTAATTTGAGTATGAGTGTTACTACATTTTGTTCTTGTACTGTATGGCATAACGTGTTAATTTGTAGGCCTAGTGAGGTTTTTTGTGATTAATGTAAAGTTTGGATGTCTGTCATTATTAATAATATTTTGTATCTGTAATAATATATCTTGCATTCACTGAGTATTAGCTGGTATTTTTATTTTATCAGGGCTGACTTAGATAAATTTACTCTTGCTAATTTCGTGTTAATAGAGGCTATTGCAGTTAACCATATATTTAACTTGTTTTTTGCTATTACATTATCCTTTTGAGTCCTGAATGTTTTGTTGTTAGTTTGAGCATTAAACTTTAACTTGTAATTTTACCTAACTCTTTGTTTTGATCCTGGAACTTTGCGGGACAGTTTTCTCTGTTCCGTAACAGTATATATATATATATATATATATATATATATATATATATATATATATATATATATATATATATATATATATATATATATATGTATTTCTCTCACTCTCTCTCTAAAGACATTCATTCGCATCTTAGCCCCAAAGGAGAGAACGGACAGATCCTCACAGCATAACACCGCACAAGGGTCAGCTGCACAGTACAATCAGTGACATCCGCAGCAGGGCCCGACAGCAGAGCTGGTTTACCCCTGCCACATCATAATAGACCCATCCCCTTACCCGCACCTGACCTGACTAGCTGATCAAACCAAATGCAGGAGAATATCCTCTCAGGGCTGCGTCATCATTATTCATTCACAATTTCTCTCCACTTATTTCTGTCATGCACATCCACTCTTCCTTGCTCAACAGACATCCCTCTCGCATCCAGCGCTCTCTTCACACTGTCCATCCATTCTATTCGTGGTCTTCCTCTCAGCCTTACACCTGTCACATCAGATCTAGTTATCTTTTTCACCAATCGCTCATTATCCATTCTCTCCATATGCTCAAACCATCGCAACACCCTCTGCTCAACTCTACCAGCCATCTCCCGAACAACTCCAGTTCTCCTTCGCACTTCATCATTTTGCACTCGATCCATACGCGTCACACCAGACATACTCCTCAGACACCTCATCTCCATTAGATTCAAACTTTTCCTCTCTGCTACACCCATATTCCACGTTTCAGCCCCATATGACGCAGTCGGTACCACAGCACCCTCATACAGCCTTCTCTTTACATCCATTCTAAGTGAACGACATCTAAACACTTTTTTCATTCCTCCCAGCACGTTTCCTGCTTCATTCATTCTAAACTTCACTTCTGCATCTATTCTTCCATCCACAGCAACATGTGACCCTAAATATTTAAAACACTCTACCTCCTCAAGCAACTCGCCATTCAAAACTATATTCATCCCCCTACCATCTACCAACCTCGTACACTTCATCACTTTACTCTTATTCTCATTTACTTTCAATTTCCTCCTTTCACACACCTTTCCAAACTTCTCTACCAACTATCTCAATCCATCCTCTGAATCAGCCACCAGTGCAGTATCATCTGCAAACAGCAGCTGCTTCAGATTCCACTCTCCACCATCAACATTCACCAGACTCAGACCTCCACCTATAACTCTTGCATTCACCTCCCTTACAACACCATCCATATAAATATTAAACAACCAAGGCGACATCACACATCCCTGTCGCACCCCTACTCTCACGGGAAACCAATCACTCACAGCATTTCCCACTCTTACACACGCTTTACAATTCGCATAAAAACTTTTCACCCCTTTTAGTAACCTACCATGAAGTCCATACAATCTTAAAACAGTCGACAAAGCCTCCCTATCAATTCTATCATACGTTTTCTCTAAATCCATGAATGTCCAAAACATTTCCTTGCCTTTTGCTAAATACTTTTCACACGCTTGTCTCCCAGCAAACATCTGATCCACGCATCCCGTCTCTCTCCTAAAGCCACACTGCTCATCACCAATCACTCCCTCTGTACCCTCTCTAACTCTCATAATTAACACTCTACCATAAACCTTACCCACAACACTCAACAGACTTATACCCCTAAAGCTAGTACATTCATACTTATCACCCTTGACTTTATACAACAGGACCACACAAGCACTTGCCCAGTCTACTGGCACCATACCTTTCACAAAGCACACGTTCAACAATCTTACTAACCAGTTAACTATAGTCACTCCACCACCCTTCAGGCATTCCACAGCACACCCACCCATATATATATATATATATATATATATATATATATATATATATAGTGTTACGGAACAGAGAAAGATAATGTACACTTTAAGTGAGAATACTAAAAATCACTACTGTCCCGTTAAGTTCCAGGTTCAAAACAAAAGAGTTAGGTAAAATTACAAGTTAAAGTTTAATGCTCAAACTAACAACAAAACATTCAGGACTCATAAGGATAATGTAATGGCAAAAAACAGGTCAAATATATGGTTAACTGCAATAGCCTCTATTAACCCGAAATTAGCAAGAGTAAATTTATCTAAGTCAGCCCTGATAAAATGAAAATACACTGGGTAATGCTCAGTTAATGCAAGATAAATTATTACAGATACAAAATAATATTAAAACTGGCTGACAAAATGAATCCTACATAAATTACAAAAAACCTCACTAGGCCTACAAATCAACACCTTATGCTATACAGTACAAGGAAAAAAGCAATAACAGTTATACTCAAATTACACAGCTGCTAAATGGTTGGAGACTTCCGGAGCACTCACAATAATAATAACGGTACAGGGGAGGACAGAGATGTGAACAAAATGAGGAGTAGATCTAAGTGGCAATGACGCAGAGACTGAGCTCTTTATATAGGGGCCAGCAGAGCTTGATACAACTTGTAAGAAGGACGCGCAAATGAAGCCATGGGGACAAAGAGTTGACAATCCCACTCTGAACAACAGAAAGGACGACTTACTCTACTATAACGGTAGAAGGGGGGAACTGAGGCAGAACACGCTCGTGATCAAACATGCAGCATACTCTGCGTTAAAATTACACAAAGGATGATGAAATCATAGGCTATGTAACACCTCCCCACAAAGAAAAAGAAATTTACAAAGGAAATTTCTTATTACTCTAAAACAATCTGTCTAAAGTCTAGATAAGCAATCTGCAATAACATTTTCTTTCCCCTTGACATGTTTTATGTCTAATGAATACTCCTGAAGAAGTAGACTCCATCTTGTCAATCTCTGATTTTTATCTTTAAACTTAATAAGGAATTTCAGTGGGTTATGATCGGTATAAATGACTATGGGGTCAAAACCAGAACACAAATAAAATGAAAAATGCTTTAAACCCAAAATCAAGGCCAAAAGCTCTTTCTCAATAGTTGAGTAGTTCTTTTGAGGTGGAGTAAACTTACTGAAATAAGATACAGGGTGTTCAATACCCTGATCATCCTCTTGCAGCAAAACAGCCCCAGCTCCTGTATCACTAGCATCAACAGCCATCTTAAAAGGCTTAGCAAAATTTGGAGTAGCGAGCACTGGCTGACTTAATAGAATAGCTTTAAGTTTGTTGAAAGAGGATTCACAGTTATCGGTCCAGACAAATTTAACTCCCTTTCTCAGTAGATCTGTAAGTGGTGATACAAGAATAGAAAAGTTAAGAACAAATCTCCTGTAATAATCTACCATTCCCAAAAATCTTTGTAGCTCCTTCCTACTTTTAGGTCTGGGAAGATCACTTATAACCTGAACCTTAGCTCCTGGTGGTGCAACATGTCCATCACCAATTACGTACCCAAGGTACTGAACTTTAGCTTGACCAAACTCACACTTTGATAAATTAGCTACAAGATTAGCCTGAACCAAACGCTCAAGAAATTTACTGACATGGCAGGGGTGATCTTTCCAGTTGTCACTGAAGATTAATACATCATCAATATAAACAACACACCCTGCCAAACCCTCTGTTACAACATTCATGAGCTTCTGAAAAGTGGCTGGTGCATTCTTCATACCATATGGCATTACAGAACATGCAAAAGTCTTTCCTAGTGTTACAAAACATGAGATCTCCCTAGCACGTTCAGTCATAGGTACTTGCCAGTATCCCTTTAACAAATTAAACTTATTTATGTACCTAGCCTTTCCGATCTTGTCTCTGCAGTCTTCCACGCGAGGGAGTGGGTAAGTGTCTGTTTTGGTTATCTGATTAACATGTCTGTAGTCAATGCAAAGCCGCTGTGACCCACCTGGCTTAGGGACTAGAGTGACAGGAGAACTCCACTCGCTCTGACAGGGCTCAATCATCTTGTGGTCCAACAGGTAGCCAAGCTCCTTCTGGATGAGAGGAACTCTCACTGGGTTCACACGGTAAGGAGGCAATTTAATTGGCTTTGCGTCTCCAACATCGACATCATGCATCAACACAGTGATTCTTCCTGGAGTGGCACGGAACACTTGCGGGTACTCCTGCAGTAATGCCGACAACTCTTGCCTTTCCTCGGGAGGTAGATGAGAAAGCTTAGTCTGGAGATCATTCATGATATGAGGATTCTTCCCCAAACTATCACTCAGGCTCATACTGCATGGGAGAGCTTCACTTGCAGACTCGGGTGGAACAGTTACAGTGCAGACTGGATTATTTTCGTCCCGCCTGTGATATAACTTTAGCATGTTGATGTGACATAGTTGCTTGTTCTTTCTACGATCTGGTGTGGCGATGACATAGTTGACATCACTGAGTTTCTTCTCCACGAAATAAGGACCACTAAACTTGGCTTGAAGAGGTTGCCCATGAACTGGTAGCAGAATCAAAACCTAATCTCCTGGCTGAAAGTGGAGTAACCTGGACTTCTTATCATACCAAGTCTTCATTTCCTTCTGAGCAGCTCCTAAATTCTCTCTCGCCAGCTATAAAGCAGTGGACAGCCGTTCTTTGAACTTCATCACATACTCCAGCAGGTTGTCGTCATCTTCCTCAGACAGCCAGCATTCCTTGAGTAGCTTAAGGGGTCCTCTTACTACATGGCCAAACAGTAGTTCAAAAGATGAGAAGCCCAGTGATTCATTTGGAGATTCTCTTGCGGCAAACACAACGAATGGAAGACCTTTATCCCAGTCTTTCTGATGTTCCAAACAGTATTTCTTGAGCATCAATTTGAGTGTTTGATGATATCTCTCCAACGCTCCTTGGGTCTGGGGATGGTAAGCTGAAGATGTGATCTGGGTGATGCCCAACTCTTTCAGAGACTGCTTGAAAACATTTGACATGAAATTACTTCCTTGGTCTGACTGTACCTCCTTGGGCAGACCAAACTTTGTGAAGAACCTTAGCATTTCCTTAACCACGTTCTTTGCTGAGATATTTCTAAGTGGAATGGCTTCAGGATAACGAGTAGCCATATCAATCAGGGTCAACACATAAGAAAATCCTGAAGAAGTCTTAGGAAGAGGGCCCACAATATCCACCAACACACGGGTGAATGGCGCCTCAAAAGGAGGAATGGGAACTAGAGGTGCAACCTTTTCGGTCTCATTACACTTCCCCACAACTTGACAGGTGTGACAAGACTTACAATACCAGGAAACATCCCTGAAGATACCTGGCCAGTAGAAGTGTTTCAAAATGAATGCCACAGTCTTCCTCACTCCAAGGTGTCCTGCCAAACTGGAATCATGAGCCACTCTAATGATATCCTGCCTACAAACACGAGGGATGACAACTTGATGTACAACCTCCCATTCACAGTCGGCTGATGCTGTTGGGGGTCTCCACTTCCTCATAAGTACTCCTGACTTTATATAATAACAAGTAGAAGCACCGGCTGACTCTTCTTCACTGTAAGCAGAGATAGCTAGACCTTTCAACTCAGGGTCAGCAACCTGCAACTCAACCAACTCTTGACGAGACAAATTATCAACATTACAGGGTACTGCCTCATCTGGTGAGTGGTCCAAATTAGCAAGAAAAGTGTCAGCTAGGATAACATCATCATCATCATTATCCTCTAAATCACCAGTAACTTTAGACTTAGACCTAGTGACAGCACATGCATGGAACACATCAGGGACATCACAATCCTGGGACGCAGCCACTGGCTCACTAGACAACTGAGGAGCTGGACACACTTGACTTCCACCTATATAATTTCCAAGTAAGAAAGTTACACCTGACATTGGGAGTGTCGCAACCAACCCAACCATAACGGAACCATAAACAAAACCAGACTCTAAATTCACTCTGCACAGAGGGACAGAGAAGTAATTATTCCCTACACCTTGTAAGATTACAGTTTCATCAGAGGAATTAACATTAGAGCCTAGAACACTGGTCAGCATAAGGGATTGGCAAGCACCTGTATCACGATATATTTTAACTGATTTCCTGTCATTACTGTCCAGAGGACTGACAAAACCATCAGACAGGAAATTAGCACATGAACTCTTGAGAGTGTCACCCACGTTACTGCTCAAAAGAGGAGCTCCTTCATGAGAATTTAAGTTACCCCTCAAAGCAGGTTCAGTTAACTCAGTTAAAGAATTCTGGGAACTCTCAAGAGTGGACACTAGACCAATTGACTGAATATTTAAAGACTCCTTTTTGTTCACATCATGCTGTCTCCTGAAACATTTCTCCGTAGTATGACCAAGCTTACTACAATAAGTACATTTACTTTTCTGAAATCTAGAGGTGAAGCTGGTATTTACTTCCTGAGAAACATCATCCTTATTCTCTTTCCTGTTACCTGTACTCTGAGTAGAGGCAACGTACTTACTCTCAGCTTTCCTTCTTTCTCTAGAATATCTTTTGTGAGTGAGAACATACTCATCAGCTAAAACTGCAGCATCAGACAAATTGTCTATTCTTTTCTCATCAAGATATAGGCTTACATCTTTACTAATACACCTCTTGAAGTCCTCCAGCAAAATCATCTGCTTAAATTTACCAAAATCAGAATCCACATTCTTAGAATTTAACCACTGCTCTAACAGATCTTCTTTGATTTTTGCATAGTCAACATGGGATTGCTTATCTTGCTTGTAAGTTGTCCTAAATTTTACTCTATAGGCTTCAGGAACAAGCTCATAGGCCTTAAGAATCAAGCTCTTAACTACATCATAATTATCAGATTGATCCTGAGGCAAAGATGCATAAGTTACTTGAGCTTTACCGGTGAGAACAGTTTGAAGGAGTACTGGCCAATACTTTTTGGGCCAATTAAAACCTGTAGCTACCCTCTCAAACAACTGAAAATACTTTGTTAAATCAGATTCATTAAAAGGAGGGACAAGTTTAACATTTTTATCCACATCAAAATCATCAGAGCTAGATGATCCAGTTACACCTTGTTTCATGCGATACTCATGGTCTGCCTGAATCCTAGCAAGTTCAACTTGTGCGTGAAACTCAGCCTCCTTAACACAAGCCTCCTTAGCCTGAGACTCAGCCTCCTTAGCACGTGCTTGAAATTCAGCTTCCTTCACATGAGCCTCCTGCAGGGCTAGCTGTAACTTAGCTAATTCAATCTGCGTTTGCTCACTTGGAGGAGTTACATTAAACAAGCTTTCATTAATCATGTCAACAATTTGATCTTTAGAATGATGAGAGCGAACAGCAATTCCCAATTGTTGAGCAACAAGCTTAAGTTCATTCTTTGTTCTGTTTTCTACATCACACTCTGTTTGCACATTTGACAAAAAATCTTTGGCTTCATCAAGTGTAGTAATAGTAGACATCATGAATAAGTAACAGTCACAAAATATCAAGCAATATCCTTATGATAATATCCTGAATATCCTGATATGTGGTCGCCAAATTTAAGTTACGGAACAGAGAAAGATAATGTACACTTTAAGTGAGAATACTAAAAATCACTACTGTCCCGTAAAGTTCCAGGTTCAAAACAAAAAAGGTTAGGTAAAATTACAAGTTAAAGTTTAATGCTGAAACTAACAACAAAATATTCAGGTCTCATAAGGATAATGTAATGGGAAAAAACAGGTTTAATATATGGTTAACTGCAATAGCCTCTATTAACACGAAATTAGCAAGAGTAAATTTATCTAAGTCAGCCCTGATAAACTGAAAACACACTGGGTAATGCTCAGTTAATGCAAGATAAATTATTACAGATACAAAATAATATTAAAGCTGGCTGACAAAATGAATCCTACATAAATTATAAAAAACCTCACTACGCCTACAAATCAACACCTTATGCTATACAGTATAAGGAAAAAAGCAATAACAATTATACTCAAATTACACAGCTGCTAGATGGTTGGAGACTTCCGGAGCACTCACAATAATAATAACGGTACAGGGGAGGACAGAGATGTGAACAAAATGAGGAGTAGATCTAAGTGGCAATGATGTAGAGACTGAGCTCATTATATAGGGGCCAGCAGAGCTTGATACAACTTGTAAGAAGGACGCGCAGATGAAGCCATGGGGACAAAGAGTTGACAGTCCCACTGTGAACAACAGAAAGGACGACTTACTCTACTATAATGGTAGAAGAGGGGAACTGAGGCAGAACACGCTCGTGATCAAACATCCAGCATACTGTGCATTAAAATTACACAAAGGATGATGAAATCATAGGCTATGTAACAATATATATATATATATATATATATATATATATATATATATATATATATATATAAATCCCTTTGCTGAACATTTTCAGTGCATTCATTTACACAGAAAGTAGGCCAGCATGCTCTCATAATACCTCTACCTTCAACTATCTACATCACACTGCATGCGCAATTGCGCATAACATATCACACCTTCTATTCACGTCTTTAGTAATGGCCGCTTCAATCTTACTCCCAAATGAGGTGGTACCTCGGATTGCCACCACCGGCAGGGTAGGGCTGGCGGCACAGGGTCCTCCCGGTCGCCATCAAGCGACTGTGCTGGCAGCGACTGTTGCTATTTCCGGGAATGCTCGTCAGCGAAGAAGTGACAGTGTGGCCTTATTCTTTACCAACATCCGCGGCCTTACCACAAATTTAAAATCAGTTCATTTTTTCCTTCAGTACATATCCCCTTTGGTCCTTTTCCTCATAGAACCACAAATCTCATCCTCTACCGATATATCTCCATTTTGTTTTCCCGGTTACCATCTCCTTACAAACTTCCGTAACAAGGGTGGCACCTGTTGTTATATCAAATCCCAATATGCAGTTGACACTATTTTAAACTTCACTTCATCCAGTTTTGATTACTCATTATATAAATTAAATTGTCAAAACATTACCAAATATATTTGTGTGGTTTTTCTTCGGAACCCAGTGTATTTGATTCCATATCCACTCAGTTGAGTAACCTTGACCTTGCTCTTGGCACCGAAATTACCATTTTGGGTGATTTTAACACACAATGTTGAATGGTTATTGCATTCTGCCCGGACTGACGACGCTGGTCTAGAGTGCGAGCTGTTTGTGGAATCATTTAATCTCACCCAGTTGGTAAAGCAACCAACCAGAGTGCCTGATAATCCTGACCATAATGCCCATCTCTTGGATTTATTCTTGACAAATAATCCAGTTCAATACAGGATAGAGGTACTGTCACCACTTGGATCCTCTAACCACAATGTCATCAAAGCCTCATTAGTTAACCCTCCCACACCTCCCTGTTCTGAACCTGTCAGAGTGACCCGACGGGACTTTGATTGGGCAAACTGGGATGGATTTAGAAATTACTGTATCTTGCTGATGTTCCATGGCAGTCTTTCTTCTCTAGTGATTCCAATTCTACCCAGTCCCACATTTGCGACTTAATACTAGCTGGTATGGATTTATTCATACCAAGTCAGCAGTTCACTAAAAGATCGAACTCCCCAAAATGGTTTGATGGCAACTGTGCCACAGCAACAGCCCAAACGTCATTAGCATATAACTCTTACTTAAAATAAAAAACATCTGAATCAATCTCCCAATTTAAAATTGCTAGAAATCATGCAAAAGCTGTATTAAATCTATCTAAATCAAACTTTCTTCAAAAGCAAGCATCAAAACTACTTAACAACCCTAATGACAATAGAATATTCTGGTCAACTCTAAATTCTTTCAATAATAACTTTAACAAGTCATCTTCCATTCCCCCACTAAAATCTTCAGATGGCGACATTACAAATGACCCACGTGGGAAAACAGATATCTTTGCCAGTACCTTTGCCAGAAACTCTACCATAGACGATGGGCCTTAGCCAGAATGTCCCAGTACTGGAACTTGATTCTCCCGAAATTGCCCCACTTAAAATACAGACAAGATACGTAAAATCCATCCTCGACAATTTACCTACCAACAAAGCCCACATGGAATTCCGCCAATTGTTTTGAAAAAGTGTTCCCCTGAACTCGCCTCTGTCCTAGCTAAATTATTCAGACTATGCATACGTACTTCTTTATTCCCAAATTCATGGAAAGAAGCCAATATCCATCCAGTTCCGAAGAAAGGAAGTTCGTCTGACCCCTCCAATTACAGACCAATAGCTGTCACATCTTCTCTTGGTAAGATATTTGAAACTTTAATAAGCACATTGTTAAACATCTTGAATCCAACATCTTAATTAGTGATAGACAATACGGTTTTCGCCACGAAAGATCCACAATTGACATACTCAATCTCTTAACTCATACCATCCATCAATCAATTGATCTACATGGAGAAACTCATGCAGTAGCTCTTGATATCTCTAAAGCATTTGACAGAGTATGGCACCGTTCCCTGCTGTCCAAACTCCCTTGCTATGGACTAACGTCTTTTATTCCTTTGATTTCTTCATATCTTAGTGGCAGGAAAATAAGAGTAAAAGTAGATGATGTTTATTCCAATTTCCACTCAACTCACGCCGGTGTGCCGCAGGGATCAGTTCTGGCGCCAACCCTATTTTTGGTTCACATTAATGATCTCTTATCTGTCACCCACAATCCCATTCACTCATATGCAGATGACTCAACACTACATAGTTCATTCACACTAAGACATCCATTTACAAAGTCTAATAACTCCACCTTTCAACTCAGTACAGCCATCTCCATTAATCAAGATCTATCTACAATCAGTGCATGGGGACAAAACAACCTTGTCTCTTTTAATGCTAGTAAAACTAAACATGTACAGTTTACTAATAGACAGATATTGCCAGATTCGTACATTACCTTCAGTGCTATTAATATTCCCATCTCCAAAAGTATTGAAATTCTTGGCGTCTCACTTAACAGTGCCCTCAGCTGGACCTCTCATGTCAGATCACTTGCTAAAACCGCCTCAGAGTAACTTGGATTATTGTGCAGAGTCCATAACTTCTTCGCCGATGAGCAGTTAGCTATAATTTATAAGTCATCTGCGCTCTTAGTTTTAATATTGCTCACCCTTATGGAATGGTTGTGGAGAGGTTGCATTAAGACAACTAGACAAAATTCAGAACAAAGCTGTTAGAGTCATTAACAACCCTGCCAATACATATAAACTACCTACCCTGCAAGTAAGAAGGAATGTTGCCTCTCTTGCATTATTTTACAGATATTTTTTTTGGCAAATGCTCAGAGGAAGTTGCGTCCATGGTGCCACCTCTCCATGCCTTCCCTCGTGCTACACGGGCATCTTGTAGCGCTCATGACTGGAATGTCACTCAGCCATATTGAAGAACTTCTGCCTATCAGAATACTTTCATTCCCCGAACTGCATCTCTCTGGAACTCGCTTCCCCAGAGTTGTTACCCTCCAAATTTCAACCCACAACTGTTCAAGTCTAACTGTTACAAATATTTTATGAACAGAGGACACCAGTAATCTAGTGTACGGATTATTTTTGTTTTACTCATTTATTTTTCCTTCCTCCGTTCTGATATTTATAAAAAAAAAGATAGATATAATATATATATATATATATATATATATATATATATAGAGAGAGAGAGAGCCTAGAGCTTCCTCCAGAGAGAGAGAGAGAGAGAGAGACAGGATGACAGATATTGATATATAGACTCATATAAAGGTATTTATACGTATTCATATAGATATTATCTATAAAAATATATATAGATATAGATCATCATAGATAGATATAGATAGATAGATAGATAGATAGATAGATCAGGTATATATATATATATATATATATATATATATATATGCCATATCATATATATATATATATATATATATATATGATATGATCAGTCTGTTCTTCGCCCTACTAAAAATAATCTCAGGGATCCATACTAATTTATGCATTCCCAATTTCTCTCCAACTCGAATTCTTACCTCCTGCAACCTTCTGGCACCTTGCTCAACAGAATCCCTCTAACAACTTTACGCTCTCATCATCCTGTCCCTCCATCTTTTTATACTTTGATGTAAGCCTTCTGTAGCTATTTTCACATTGAGTTAAAGTTGTGATCTCTTCGCACAGACTTTCTCCTCCAATTCCACCTTAGACGATTCCGGTGCTGTTCCTCCATCTCTCACTTCCCCCTCTGACTTCCTCATGCCTAACATTAAAATTTCTTCAGTTGATGTATTTTCTGCTATCACTGGCCTCAGTACTAACAAGGCATATGGGCCTGATAGGGTCCCTCCTGTTGTTCTCAAGAACTGTGCTTCTGTGCCACACTTGCCTAGGGCAAACTCTTTCGCGTTTGTCTGTCAACTTGCACCTTTCCTTCTTGGTTGGTGTTTGCTCTCATTCAGCCAGTCCCAAAGAAGAGTGACCACTCCCAACCCCCTCCAACTATCAGTCCAATTGCTTTACCGTCCTGTATTTCAAAAGTTTTCGAGTCAATTCTCAATAGAAAATTTTAAGGCATCTTTCCTATCACAACCTTCTTTCCGATCGTCAGTATGGGTTCCGTCAGGGACGCTCTACTGGCGATCTTCTCACTTACCTTTCAGACTCCTGGTCATCCTTCTTTCGGGACTTTGGCGAAAGCTCTGCCATTGCTCTTGACATCTCAAAGGCTTTCGATCGAGTCTGGCATAAATCTTTAATTTCCAAACTGCCCTCCTACGGTTTCTATCCTTCTGTCTGTGCCTTCATCGCTAGCTTCCTTTCTGGTCGTTCTATAGCCGCTGTTGTAGACGGCCATCGTTCTTCTCCTAGATCTATCAACAGTGGTGTTCCTCAGGGCTCTGTCCTATCACCCACTCTCTTCGTTTTATTCATCAATGGTCTTCTAAGCTGTACATCTAACCCTATCCACTCATACGTTGATGACTCCACCCTTCACCTTTCCATTCGGTTCACGCCTATCTCAACAGTTACTTCAACAAACAAGGGATGAGGCAATGGCGCACCTAATGTCTGACTTGGCTCGTATCTCTGACTGGGGTAAAAATAATATGATTGTTTTTAATGCATCTAAGACTCAGTTCTTACAGCTATCAACCTGACAAAATCTTCCACACGTATACCCACTAATGTTAAATAATATTCAGCTTAATCCTGCATCATCTTTCAACATGCTTGGGGTTTCATTTACTCGGGACTTATCTTGGAAAGATCATAGTACATCTCTTGTAATATCTGCCTCCAAGAGATTGGGTGTGCTAAGCCGACTCTACTCTTTCTTTACCCCTGCACAATTGTTGACTCTATACAGGGGTTTTATCCGCCCCTGTGTGGAGTACAATTCTCATCTGTGGGGAGGCTCCCCACAG